>NC_058377.1:105879295-106141795 GCF_018350175.1 Felis catus | reverse complement strand
GCACACTGCTGGAGGGTACGATAGGAGCGTGGAGACTTCTAAATGATGAGCATCCTAGTGCTGGGTGGTCACCGTTAGGAGCTGCTGTTTCCCCATTTGGGGAGAAACTTGGAGTGTAGCTCTTAGGCTTAGCAGCTCATACAAGACCAAGGAAGGTTTCAGGTGCAGCTGTTCTTTACAGATGTATTTCTCTTTGAACCGAAGTGACGTACTTTGAACTTAGCACAGGGGCAGGTCAAGAGTTGAATAGGCTTTTTGGCGTGTGTGAGTATGCTCTGATAACTAACCCGAATTACGTATGCTGTTGTAACATAGACACCATTAATTTTTAGAGATTTTCACATATATTAGGTCTGTATACTCTGGGCAGAAAACAAATGAATAAACTGAAAATCTTTAATAAACTTTGCATTTCTTCTTTTGGGGAATGTTGGTTAATACCAATTTGTTGTATTGCCATGACGCTCTACTGGGCTGCCTACCTAGATGATTTTTCCCCTGGATTTTTTTTTTTTTTTTTATGTTGAGAGAGCGCGGGAACATGTCCGCATGTGTGTACACACACTTGAGCATGAGCTCGAGCGGGGTAGGGGTGGAGACAGGGAGAGCGAGAATCCCAAGCAGCCCCATGGAGCCCCAGAGTTCGATCTCCCAAACAGTGAGATGGTGACCTGAGCCGAAATCGAGAGTTGGACGCTTAACTGAGCTACCCGGGTGCCCCTCCCCTGGATTTTTAAGATCACCAAGGTTATGTCTTCAAAGATGAATACTATTTGTCTCGAGTTAGTTCTAGTCCTTTTAAGGCCTTCCAGCTCAACTTGTTCCAGGAGCTGTTGAGAGCCTGTGGTCATTTGGTTGAGAAATGGATGCAACGTGGTCACAAATTAGAAAGTTCCAACAGTTTGGGAAGGTGTGAAGAAAAAAGTCCCCGGTCCCGGTGGTTGAGATGGAAGCTCCTCAGAGGAGGCCTCTGATGGGTATTTGGGAAGGAACATAGGACCCAGGGTTGAAGTCCAGCCTCTACTTTGCTGTAATGCAACAGTGGGCAGATCCGCACCACTTAATGGTTTCTGACTCTAGGGTTTGTTACTCTTACTTATGTTAGTGAATAATTGGACCAGTGAAACATTTAGTAAGGGCTTTATTTTTAAATAATTTTTTTGTGTATTTATTTTGAAAGATAGTGATAGAGCATGAGCGGGAAGAGGGGCAGAGAGAGGGAGACAAGCCCAAGGAGGCTCTGTGCGGGACTCTAACGCGGGGCTCGAACCTACGAACTGTGAGATCATGACCTCAGTCGAAACCAAGTCAGATGCTTAACCATCTGAGCCGCCCAGGCGCTCCAGCCATTAAAACATTTGTAAAAAGATACAGACATAGAGTGATATAGTATCAAATTAACAAATTGTAGAAGGCACAAAACTACATACATCATCTTTGGAAAGTCACCAGTGGCAAGTGTATAAAAATATTAATTAGTTGTCTTGTTTGCTGGCATTGTGGGTTTTATAACTGCAAAGAAAAGTAGAACTGCTACCTTGAGAAGAGGGACCTCTCTGTAGCGGCAGAGCCTTCTCTGCTCAGTGTGCCAGATCTGAGCCAGATCGCTTCAAAAATAATCTGAACCTAAGGGCTTTTCAGCATCCGGACTTGTTCCTGGGCAGAGTGACTAAGGCCACGGGTGTAAGGTCTGGGGTGGAGTCCCTTTGAAGATGTTCACTGCTTACATTGCTGTCATATTGTAGTGTATGTAACCTGAAGAGGCCAATGGTGGGGGAAGAAAGTTGGGTGAGTCAGTTTTGAAGTGTGACTCAATGGGAAAGCACCCCCCCCTCCCCCCAGGGGCCTGCCAGGAAGAAAAGGGAGTGCTCATTCTGGGTCTCCGCTAGGGGGCAGCAGTTCCCTGTGCCTTTCTTGGGGCTGCCTCCTTCCGGCGCGCCCCGCCCCCCGGGCAGGTCCCGCCTTCCTCAATCCCAGCCGATTTAGGCTGGGAGCAAAGGAGTACCCTAGATCCCTTGTTCGTACCCCGTTAGCTCTCTTCCCTCTGAGGTTGTACCCGTTTGCCAGTCCAGTGACCTCTTTAAACCAGTACATTTTAAGTGAAGATTGCCCTTAGCTGCTTCTTTAGCCTGACCGCCCTTGGTTGCCTCAGTAGGACCTCCACGTTGACCTTGCTTTTTCCCTCCACTCAGTACCTTCGTGTTGGATGAATTTAAGCGCAAATACTCCAACGAGGACACCCTCTCTGTGGCGCTGCCGTACTTTTGGGAGCATTTTGATAAGGATGGCTGGTCTCTGTGGTACTCCGAGTACCGCTTCCCCGAGGAGCTCACCCAGACCTTCATGAGCTGCAACCTCATCACCGGTGAGCAGAGGGTGGGTCTAGGAAGAAGGGAGGACAAGGTAGTGGGTGATGTGATCCTAAAGGTAGCGTGTTCTCTCTCACCCCTTCAGGAATGTTCCAGCGGTTGGACAAGCTGAGGAAGAATGCCTTTGCCAGTGTCATCCTCTTTGGAACCAACAATAGCAGCTCCATTTCTGGAGTCTGGGTCTTCCGAGGCCAGGAGCTTGCCTTTCCGGTGAGGAAAGTTGTAGGGGAGGAGTCTGTCTCTTGAGGGTGGGGCAAGGGTATGGGAGACACACTTTTATTCCTGTGCCTTGTAGGCATTCAGGAGAGTTCAAGGAACATGTACAGGAAGGAGCCGTCACAGTCACAGGAGTTTAGGAGCTGATGACATGTGTCTGAGCTGGAACAGGTGTGGGACAGTATCTGATAACCTGACCACATGCTTCTCAACCTGGCCTTTTTTTCCCCAGCTGAGTCCAGATTGGCAGGTGGACTACGAGTCCTATACGTGGCGGAAACTGGATCCTGGCAGTGAGGAGGCCCAGACGCTGGTTCGAGAGTACTTTTCCTGGGAGGGGGCCTTCCAGCACGTGGGCAAAGCCTTCAATCAGGGCAAGATCTTCAAGTGAACATCTCTTGCCGTCACCCAGCTGCCTGCACCTGCCCTTCAGGGAGATGGGGGTCATTAAAGGAAACTGAACATTGAACCCTTACCTGTCCTGCCTCCTTTGTGAGTGATGGCTTCTTCCAAGGGGACTAGTTTACGTTAAAGCAGGGTATTTTATGGGCCTGCGGTACCTCCCTTTGCAGGAGAGAAGTCTTCGGAAGAGCAGAGAGGCCTCTGCCTAGTTTTGTCTTTATTCACCCTGCCTCTACCGTGATGACTGACTGCTACCCTAGCTGGGAAAGATTGGATACAGTTAGGGTGGGTAGGGACATGGTGTTTTGTAGCCACCTTATTATTATTATTTTATTTTATTTTTTTAAGAGAGTGAGCAGGGGAGGGGCAGAGAGGGGGAGACAGAATCTGACGCAGGCTCCAGGCTCCATGCTATCATCACAGAGCCTCACCTTGGGGCTCGAACTCCCAAACTGGGAGATCATGACCTGAGCTGAAGTGGGACTCCTAACTGACTGAGCCACCCAGGCGCCCCAAGTAGCTACCTCATTCTTGAGGACCAGATTGCAGACCTTCCCCAGTGAAGGGAGAGAGTGCCTGCAAATGGTGCTAAGAACTAACCTACAGTAGTGCACAGTGTCAAGGAACTTCGCGTTATTTCTCACAGATGCCCTGGAAGGTAGGTAGGTGGTGGCATCCGAGGGTCATAGTTTAAGTTCTTCAGACAAGTGGGAATACAGGCATAGAGTGCTCACAACAGGCACTGGCCCTCTTGGCCCTAACCTGGCTGTGGATCATCTATGGGGTGTTCTTCTTTTTTTTTTTTTTTTTTTGGTTTATTTTTGAGAGCGAGAGGCTGCACACATGCAGGTGCACGCACAAGTCGGGGAGGGGCAGAGGGAGGAGGAGACACAGAATCTGAAGCAGGCCCCCGCCTCTGGGCTGTCGGCACAGTCTGACGCGGGGCTCGAACCCATGAACCGTGAGATATCACCTGAGCCGAAGGAAGTCCGACGCTTAACCGACTGAGCCACGCAGGCACCCCTGGGGTAGTTCTACTTTCTAACAAGGAAGTGGGCTTCGGAGATTTAAGTGACTTGCCTGTGGAGACAGGATTTTGAACCCAGTGGGTGTCACTGACGCCCATGCTCTTAATGTGCCCTGTTGCTTCCTGGAATGTAGAGCAGTCATAATTGCCATCTGAAAACCCTGCTCAGACCTGTGGTTACTGTTTTATCTCCTTTGAGCTTAATTTTTATTCCACCCTTTTCAGAGGTTCTTGTTCCTACTCTCTGTTTGAAGAGCTTTGAGGGTCTCCCTGTGGGTTGACAGCTCAGGTGAAGCTGGAAAGCTCTAGTTGGATTCATGTTTTGAGGCATGTGAAGAAACAGTCGCCACTCAACCTTTGGTCTCTAGTTTATGGTTTTATGTTTTTTTTCTCCCACCTTCTTAGTGGCAGAAAGAAGGGCTTAGGTTGGGAGAGGAAGAAGGTGATCTTTCCAGGTACAGACAGGGTCTGGTAGCTTGGGAAAGGGTAAGGCTGTAATCTAGCTGGGGACCTGGACTCCAGTGGGGGTTCTGGGAAGAATGGGCCAAGCAGGGCTGTGGTTTGGAATCCAGCTGGGTGAGGATGGGTCGGTTCTTGCTCAAGTTCGCTCCCTGGCAGATCATCTTGAGTCGGATCCAAACTTGCCACCTGTCTTGCTTCCGAGCATTCCCGGGCTGCTCTTGGTTAGGATCTAAAAGTGCTAGTTGCTGGTGGGGCTGGGCCCTGCGCTGGGTGCTGGGGCCTTGCCGAACCTGTCAGACTCCCTCCACGCCACACCTTCCTGCGCCTTCACTTGTGTCATCTTCCCCTGCTTCCCGGTACCCCCAGTCTTCCCGGGAGCTGAATATTTACTCAGAAGAGGCCCAGGAGTGGGGCCTCGGTATCCTGTCTTCCCAGGAGCTGAATACTTAGAAGAGGCCCAGGAGTGGGGCCTCGCTGTGGAAAAGGGGGGATTCTGCTGGGTGGGCTAGAGCGCGGGCTGCCGCAGGCCTGGCACCCCATGTGGACTGGGTGGGTCTGGTGGACCCAGCCTCTCTCCGACTGCAGGAAGCGTGACTCATCCTCACGTCCTGCCTCCTGTGCCCCAAACTGGCGGTTTGGTGCAGAGAAGGGCGGCCAGGTTGTTGGATGAGGCCGGGCCTGCGCTTGGGGGAGGGCCAGTACCCACAAGCGGAGGTGGGGTGGGCAGCTCGAGGGGAGGGTGTCGAGGCCTCGGGTGGCTCTCGCTGTTGGCCTCCAAAGCGGGATGAAACTGAAGGGCCCCTTCCCGCCGGGGTGGGCAAGAAAGAGGTTAACAGCAGGAGTTTCTAGCGGCAGATGTGGGGCGGGAAAGAGGGGAGGTCCATCTGGAGTTGGTCGGGTCCCGCCCTGCCCCGGGGAGGCCTGAGTCACCGCACAGCCCCGGGCTCCCCGGGCTCGGGACTCTCGCCCTCCCTCCCCCGATCCAGGCCGGGGCCCCGCGCTGGCTGGAGCTCGGCCCGGCTCCTCCGCTCTTCCCGGCCCCGCCCGGCTCGCCGAGGCGGCCCCGTGAGCGCCTGCGCGCCAGGGGGGACGTCTCTGCCGGGCCCTCTTCCTGACACGCGGGGCAGCAGGCCCGCGCCACCCGCGCACCACCTAGAACTGGCATCCCGGCGCCCACCGTGCGGCGCCTGCCGGCGGGGGCCGAGGTCCCGGGCGGGAAAGGGAAGGGGGTGTTGCGAGTGGGTCGGGGCTGAGAACAGGGCGTGTTCCTGGAGAACTAGGGTAAGATGGACCGAGGAAGCTGTTTTATCCACCTACTGGGCAAAACCTTAGAGCATCCCTAAAGGGAGGTGGAGAAACTAGAGAGGGGTCGTCGGGGCTCAAGGGTGCAGTTGACCGCGGACGAAATCTTTTCTTTCACTTGAATTCCAGTATCGTTGACATGCAGTGTCCCATTCGTTTCAGGTGCACAGTATAGTGATTCACCACTTCCATACATCATCGCGGGGTGCTCATCCGACGAGGGCGCTCCTTAGTCCCCAAACCCCGTGTCAACCCAACCCCCCCCCCCCTCCACTCCTCTGGTGACCATCCGTTGGTTCTCTGTAGCGAAGTCTGTGTCTTGGTTTATCGCTGTCTCTTTTCTGTTTGCTCGTTTGTTTCTTAAAGGCCACATAGGAGTGAAATCGTATGCTATGTGTCTGTCTCCGACTGGCTTATTTCGCTCAGCATGATACTCTAGCTCTATCCCCGCCCTTGCTGCAGATGAAATCTTGCCGGAGCCCCGAGTGTGAATGGGAACGCCTGTATGTAAACTGGTAGATACTGGTCATACGCAGCTATTTATTTTAGCTTTGTTGGCGCTTCTGCTTAAGTCACTTATTAAAAAGTCTGAAAGCCTTTAAAGTTCTTCCAAGAAAGACCTAGATTGTCTTCTTTTTTTTCATGTCCTGTTTGAGCTGGAGCTGGACAGCTGCTCGGCACACTGGGTCAGGCCCATCCCACCAGCTGCCCACATGCCCCAATGTGCCACTTCCCCTTTTGAAAGGTGGGGGAAGGGTCTAGAATGTTGAAGGGAGAGGAATAAAGTGTTTCGGAGGCTCCACCCAGTCATTTCTGAAATTAATACTGTGGTTTTCATGACAACCAGCACTCTTTGTCCCCAGAACCCAGAACTTTCCCTCCACACAATCAAATGGGTTTTCCTGGGTGACTCTGGCTTCCCTGCCTCTCCCCACCAAGCTGTACCTACAGTGCAGGGTAACTTCCCCAGCTTGGCCTCGTCCTCCGTATGTTTGAGCGCAATTCTGGGGTCCTCACCCTCTCCTCTCTGCCTCCCCTAATGCCGGGGAGCTGAAATATAGGCACTCCTGAAAGGTTAGAGAAACTGCCACCTGCCCCTGTCTGTTTGCTCTAATCAGGCTGGCATGGCTCCCGGAGGAGGCTGTTGTTTTACTCCAGTGGAATGACTGGGGTGTCCCAGTGCTTCAGCACCCAAGGGATGGGTGGAATGGTGGTAATGGCGGCTGCCGGACCCTAGCACTGAACGTCTCATGAGAGAGAGAACGCCATGGGCAGGTGGGACCTGCTGAAATGGCCAAAGTGCCCTTGGTGACCCTGGATCTCTAGATGTTCCTTGGCTCTTTTCATTCTTGTGGCCCCCTCCCCTTTGGGAACCTCCCCCTGCCCCCTGTTTTCCTGATATCCTCAGGATTACAAAGAAAGCCTACTGACCTTACCTTGTTTACACAATGGGCTGGCCATGTGCAGAACAGGGGCTGGATGGTCAGGGTTTGGGGCTATTTCTGATCGGATCTCCCATGGAATGTGCTTCCCTCTACTTCCAGCTGCCCCCTCCCCTCCGCAGCAGGAACAGCTGTCATGTGAGGGCCTCTCCCGCTGGCTCAGCCCTTTTGCAATCATCTGGCTGGCTCCACTGGGATGGGGGTGGATAGTGAGGATGGGCAGAGCCAAAGGGTAAATGAGGGGACCTGGCAGGGCCCGGAGGGCTATGGGGTTGAAGGCCGAGGGAAGAGGGGTTGCCAAGGCCAGGTAGGAGGGGTGGAGTAGGCCAGGGAGGCAGTATGATGAGCTTAGGGCGCCCATCAAAGGCAGTGGGACCTGCAGTGGAACCGGAAACTTTCTAGGTGTAAGGGAGATGAGTTGGTTATAGCGGGACCCTGGGCAGTCATTCTTCAGGGAGCTCTGCATTTCCCCTGAGTCACAGGGAAGCCACGGGGTGCTTTCCTGCCAGTCCGCCTCTATGTGGGGCCTGAATCACCCAGTCACCTAGGGTGTTGGCTGCCCGATGGTGGTGGTGCCTGTGCCTCATGCCACCCACTCCGGTTAGGATGGGGGTTAGCAAACATACCCCTTTCTCCCAGCCTCCTCAATGCTTACACTCTATCTCTTTGACTCAGACGTCCAGAATGTACCTTATTCGGGATTGGGATTGCCGGGGAGACCACATCAAGCCATCCCTTTATTTCACCCAGGAGGAAATGAGCCCAGAGAGGGGAAGTGACTTATCAAGGGGGCATGCTAGCCTTTCCACAGTTCTCGAAGCCACTCACTGAGTCACTTTTGCTCCTAAGAGCAGGAGGGCGCTTCCCCCCAAAGCTGCAGGGAGAGAAGGATGCACTCTCGGTTTGGGAGGCAGAGAGAAGGTGGTATCCGAAGCCACCAGCAGCCCCGGCTGAGCGAGAAGCACAGAAGTGGAGCAAGTCCCAGGGCAGGTCAACCCCGGTGCTCCAAGTCCTGGGGCGGGCAGAGGGCACAGGGTGTAGCAGAGGCGGGACTTCGAGTGACAGGAACCTCAACTATGTGGTGACTCAGGCTCTGGGCAGCCTAGGCCTTTCCTTCACGGCTCAGCCTGATCTCCTTCAACTGGACTTGGGAAGTGTAAGTAGAAGAGGGAGGGAAACCCGGGCTGGTCTCTTCCCCCGCCCCCCCCCAACAACCCCCCAAACTGGGGGAAAGGCAGAGGAAGTTGGAAAGGGTGGCGGAAAGGCAGATTCCAAAAAAGGGGAGAGGAGCCTGGTGTTCCCCTCCCTCCCCGCTCCCTGCTGGGGAGGGGAGCTGGCTGGGGCGTCGGCTGCTCATTCCAGCTCCCTCCCTGGGCTCCTGTTTACTTACCGTCAGACTGCCGGGTCCCCAGCTCAGTTCTGAGCTCCCCTTCCCCCCCCCCCCCACCTCCCTCCTTTGCAGCCTATGCAATCATGCTTTGCCACTGTTTTCGTTAATCTCGGCTCCACATTTCCTATATCTTCTTGCTCTCCCCGCATCTGCACACCCACACCTCCCCCGGCCTCTAGGCTGTCTCTCTCTGACTGTGCTTGGAATCAGGCAGTGACAGGTATGTCCACCTGTCCCCCTCGCCCTGCTCACTTCGTCCCCTTTCTCTTGCCTGGACGGTCTTTCTGTGCCTTCTTTCCTCCCAGAGTCTGCACTCAGAGCCCTGCCTGTCGTCTCTTGTTCTCTAATCAGCTTTAACTTGGGTTCTGCTTTGGCCTGAAGATTTCAATTAGGACCGAGTGTAATGGGCGGGTTTCCGGTATCCCGGCTGTCTGATCTGAGTGATTCAGGAACTCCTTATTTGAAGTCCGGGGTTTAAATACAGGCCGGGATTTGAACGGAGCCGGAATACTCGACTTCAGATTTTGAGTGCGGGTGAGGAGTTTGGGGTTTGACGATTGCTGAGCACGTAATGTGTGGATCCCAGAGTCACCCACTAGGTCTGCTGTTCTCTGGGGAAGACAGATTGGGAAGCAGTGAAAAGGGAACAGGGAAGGGCCTGATGTTTGGCAGAGATGCTAAGCTCCGGGTGTGTGTGTATGGGGTGGAGGTGGGGTCTGGGAGATCCCAGATGGCTCAAGGGAGGGGTCACAGTCATTTCTCTGCTTCTAAGGCTGACACGCCAGAGGGCCCTCATGGGAAGGGCAGGGAGTTTGCTTTCAAAGAGACTGCAAACAGATTGCACACTTCACTTCCTTTCCGGGATCACAGTTTAAAAGCCACGATTACTTTTTGAGCAGTCGGCGTCTTGTCTTCCCTGTAATACACTGATTTTAGAGAAGGGGACTGTGGTGAGGAGGGAGGGGAAGGGGAATCCCCTGGCCAGGGGCCTGCCCACAGAGCTCCCTTTGTGGTTGCTATGGAAATGGGCATAATAGGAACAAAACAGAGGCACGTCGCCTGGCAACCGAGGAGCCCAAGGTTCATCACACACACTGTGTGTACACATCAGGGAACCCCCTGCGGGGAGGGAGCAAAACTTCTGGGGAAGCTGGGGTATCCCAGTGATGACGAGTCCTAGAACTCACCTAGCTCTGCCAGTGAATCTGCAGGACTGTGGTGTGGGATGGATGCCTCTGAAAGATGGTGGGAGTGTCAGCAGGAGGGCTCAAGTCCTCCCTGATCCCTGGGTAGCCCTTAATTTGACAGACGCATCTGAAGCCTCCCCGGAGATACAGGTTTTCTTTGCAAAGTTGACACCGCAGGAATCCTTATAACTAAAGAAATAGTGTGTGTATCTGTGTGCGGGTGGGGGGTGAGGTATCCGTGTAAAAGACCTGGCCGAAAAGATCATGTCCGATTTTCCCAAAGCATAGGACCTGCAGGGGACTCAGAATACAGTTCCTTCAGGACAGAGCACCTTGAGGGCAGGGATTGCATCCTGTCAAGTTCTCCATTCCCTGCACCGCCCCCCCCCCCCTCCCTGTGGGCCCTTGGCCTTGTGTTGGACGCACAATGACTGTTTGTGTAGCTGCACGTGAGGTCTGTAAGTGGAGTGACTGCTCCCTGGAGGTTGACCTTGAAGGGAAGTGTGGGGTTCAGGATGCTGTTGTGAAAAGAACAAGGGCTGTGGGGCCAGTTGTACCTGTAGTTGGTTCATTCATTCATTCCTTCATTCACTCATTCATTCCACACAGTGTTCTTCATTGATTGTTACATGCCAGCCTTGGCTCTAGGCGCAGGACAGACAGCAAAGAACAAAAAATTCCCTGCCCTCATGGAGCTTAGATGCCAGTGGGAGTTTTGACCCCTGCTTCTGAGGGTTTTGTGCCTTTAGGTAAATCACTAACCCTCTCAGACCATTCCTTCCAGAGCATGTGAGGATTAAAGGAGCTAACACATGATAGTGCCTGCTGTGGCATTAGACACAATCACCATTAGAGTAGCTTTGGGGGGGGGGGTGGGGAGAGCCACAGCCATGGGCAGAAGGAGAAGGGTTGGCAGAAATTTCCAAAAGAGTGTGTGTGTCTCCAATCACGTCATTGATAATTGTTGAATATATTTCCCTTCCCCTGCGCTGTGGAAGCTGGCCTAGGAAATCCCAGCTCCAGCAGGCACGATCGTGGCTTCGTACGGGACAAGGGTCTGGGTTACCCCATTCTCTACACTCCTGCTTGGAGTGGGGCAACAGCCAGTCCCCAGGACCATCCCCCACCAGGGATCTTGACACTCTTACCTCTGAATGAAGTACCTGGACAGTAACCCCTGCTCTATAGCTGCTCCAAACCCAGCCCCTCCTGCCTTCTTCTCTGTTGACCAAGAGGGTGGCCAGGACAAACAATGCAGCAGATAAGTTGGCCTGGAGCCCAGGACACTAGCCTCTGCTCTTTCACTCCTGGGGGGGCTGACGGAGCCCGGGCTGCAGTGAGGGCACAACACCCGCACCCTTCCCCCACTGTTCCTTTCCTGCTCCAGCCCCTCCCTCCAAACTCCCAGAGCCCTTCTGCAGATCCCCTGTGTCTTTGTGGCAAATCATCCGAGCTATCCTTCTGAAAACCTAGGTAAATCCACTCCCATTTAAATATGTCCTGGGAAGGGGCGCTTGGATGGCTCAGTCGGTTGGCCGGTTGGGCGTCCGACTTCGACTCGGTCATGATCTCACAGTCTGTGAGGTTGAGCCCGGCGATGGGCTCTGTGCTGACAGCTCAGAGCCTGGAGCCTGTTTCTGATTCTGTGTCTCCCTCTCTCTCTGCCCCTCCCCCACTCACGCTCTGTCTCTCTCTCTCTCTCAAAAATAAACATTAACATTTAAAAAAAAAAATATGTCCTGGGAAAACTTGCACTTTCAAGGAACCAGATGATTCATTTCATAAAGTTAGATATCTTTTGGTACACTGTTAGCAGTGGTTACTTTTGGGGAGAGGGCCTGAGGAGGGGAGGAAGGAGATGTTTACTTTTTATTGTCCTACCTTTCTGTATTGTTTACATTCTTCACCAGATGGAGGCATTGATTTTATTTAAAAAATGTCAACAAGGATTGTCTGACTTGGAGCATTACGGGCCACTTTATCTGTATTCTTGGTCCATTTTTGAAAAGCCGAATAGATGTTTCTGAAAATGAAATATGAATTAAAAGCCATTGGTAAGGGAAATATAGTAGCTCTTGGTTTTTGTGTTTTAAAAGCATCCCAAAGTTGAAGTTTGTATACATATATACATATGTATGTGTGTGTGTATATATATATATAAACTTAAAATTTTTTTTTAAATGTTTTATTTGTTTTTTAAGACACAGAGAGACAGAGCATGAATAGGGATGGGGCAGAGAGAGAGGGAGACACAGAATCCAAAGCAGGCTCCAGGCTCTGAGCTGTCAGCACAGAGCCCGATGCAGGATTCGGGGCTCAAACTCACGAACCGTGACATCATGATCTGAGCTGAAGTCCAACGCTTACCAACTGAGCCACCCAGGCACCCCCCCCTTTTTTTTTTAATAAGGCAGGTTGGGGGGGGGCGCCTGGGTGGCTCAGTCGGTTGAGCCTCCCTCTTTGGCTCAGGTCATGATCTCAGGGTTTGTGAGTTCGACAGCCCCATTCATAGGGCTCGCGGCTGTCAGCGCAGAGAGGGATTCTGATCCTCTGCCCCCTCTCTCTGCCCCTCCCCCGCTCACACTCTCTCAAGAATAAACAAACATTTAAATAAGGCAGGTTCTAGGGAAGGTGTACAGAACAAAATGGAGAGGGTGCTTCTTTAGAAATCCTGGGTCTATGGCCGTGTTTGTGATGTGTACGGTGGGACTGCCTCTGCCATGGGTTTGAGTCCCTATCTACATGTGTGTATGTGTGTGTGTGTGTGTGAGTGAGTGAGAGAGAGAGAGAACGTTCTTGCACACACGAGCAAGTTAGAGACAGTAGACATAGACACAGAGACATAGAGAGAATGCTAGTGCCCCAGTCTCTGCTTTGTCTGTCTGTCTTTGCATGTCGATGCCTGTCTGAATGTCTACACATGTGTCTCCACCTTTCCGTGTCCATTGTATGAGTCTGCACAGCTATGGCTCCTTTGCTATGTCTTCCCTCCCCCACGGCCTGTACCCTGTGCTGGTAACTGGACCTGGGACACAGCCCCCAGGGCTGGCAGCAGAGTTGGCTGCTGGGTATTTTTAGCCTGTAAACATGTTTGCCATTTCAGAGGACAGGACCGCAGGTCTCAGCCCTAGCCCACTCATGATCTTGCCGCGAGGAGGGAGCTCCTGCCTGGAGCCAGGTCTTCTCCTGGACCCCCCAGCCTGGGGTCTCCCTTCCTCAGCATTCGGGAAGGAAGGAAAGATTGATTCCTCGATGCGGGTAGTGGGTGGCCGCCTAGGAGGAAGGATAAGAGGAGTCGTCGGGGGGAGAAGAGAATGGGAGGTGGAAGGGGACTGCGTAGCGCCAGAAGGCCCCCCTGCACCCCATCATTAAGCGGTTAATAAAATCTCATGGAGTTAGAAGTGGCTGTGGGAAATCGCAGTAAATCTGGAAACAGCGTCCTTCCAAGGGGGGAGGTGGGGGAGGGACTCGGATAAGAAATGGTAGGTAGAGGAAAGGCGGGCGCTCCGGCCTGCAAGGAGTCTGCAGAAGGCGGGGTGGGGGGTGGGGAGGCTGCCGGCCTGACTCCCATGTCGCTGCAGCGGCCGGAGCAGCACCGTGGTGCGTGGGGCCCTGGTGACTCCACGTGGGCACCCTAACTCCAGGGGTGGGGCCAGCGTCTTCAGACCGGCTTTGTGGGGGAGGGGCTGGGGGCCCTCCGAAAGGGGCGAGGCGAGAAATGGGCGCGGCTGCCTGGAGCTCAGGAACTAAGTGAGGAGGAGGCAGGGGCCTGGAATTTGAAGTGTAGGTTCCTGGGTTGAGAGAAAACTCAAAAGGTCCGCGCCAGGCTGGAGGTCGCGGCCGAATCACCCAAGCCCCCCAGCCGCTCCCGCAAAATGAGCTGATTCGCGGTTCTAGCTGGGAGGATGAGCCTTGGGGAGCTTCGAGGAGTTTCTGGCCGAGGAGACCACACACTGCATACGTTGGGGGTAGATCCAGGCACGCGCCAGGGACGGGGGCACTAGATGGGGGCAGGGTAAGGCAGCCCCTCGGACGTGCGGCGCCCCCACGTCCCTGCGACCCCCAGTGGCCCCCACCCCCACCCCGGCAGCCCGCTCCCGGGTCCTTGTAGGGTCGGCCCCCGCTCGCCAGTCCCAGCCCCAGTCCGGCCCCGCCCGGCCCCGCCCTCTCCCCACTGCTCGGGGCAGACCCGCCCGCCGGAGCCGGAGTTACAAGAGCCGCCTCCGCGCGCGGGGGCCCGGCCACTCGGAGCAGCTCCGCCGCGGGGACTGCACCGCCCGCCCTGCCGGACCCGCCCCGACCGGGGCTCGCCGCCTGCAGCAGCCGCAGCACCGCGACCTGGGGCCCCGCGCGGGCTATGGCTGTGCCCTGGGGCTGAGCGCGCAGGTAGGGGCACGGGGCGCATCGCGGCGCCGCGGGAACAGGACTCCGCGAACGCGCGAGGGGAGGTGGGCTGCAGGGTTTGGGCCGCGCTCTTGGGCCAGGCGCGCTGCGAGGATTCAAACGGCGTGGAGCAAGCTAGGCAGCCCCGGGTCGCGCGGGCAGGCGACGCGTCGCGTCGCGCCGCGCCCTGGGAGCCGAACTCTGTCTCCGGAGGTGGGGCGCAAGTTGGGCAAAGTTGGAAAATCGCTCCGAAGGGCGCTTTGCTCCAGTCCTTACTTCTCTCGAGGGCTGATTGTTAGTTCTCCTGCCCGGCAGGGAGCCCTGTTCCTGGTCCGGGGGCCCCTGTCCCATCCCCTCCTTCTCTTTGGGGCGGTGGCTCGGCGCACTGCTGTAGCTCCTATTCCGTGTTTACTGGAGAAGTTTCCGAGGTCGCCGCCGCGGCCCCTTGGCCCCTCCCGGAGCCCCCGCGCTCCCGCGCCCCCTCCGCTGTCCCTCCCCGCTCCCCACACCTCCGCCTCTAACTTCGCGTCCGGAGTCCTCCCGGCCCCACCCAGTTCTGTACCACCGGCCTCTCCCTTTCTCAGCCCCCCTCCAGCTGCCCCGCCCTAGTCTGGCCGCTCCGCGTTCCCGGCTCCAGAAGACTCCCTGCTTCCTCCGGGGCGGCGCTGCCTGGACGTTTGCAGCGCGCCCCCCGGCGGGAAGGGTGGGAGTGGGGGTGGGGGGCGTAATTAGGGAGATTCCAGCACTGGGGTGGGCGGGGAGGGGGGGGGCGGTGTGGCGGCCCGGCCCTCGGGACCGCCCCTTCCCCTTCGGGGGCGGTGCGCTCTCCCCCACCCCACTCCCAAACTCGTCGGGGCGGGATGGCCCCCGCCCCAGCGCCTGGCTCGGCGCCAGCAGCCTGAGGAATGTGGTGGTTGGAGCCGCTGACTAATTCAAACCAGAACTCGGGGAGGAGTGGTGAGGGGCAAAGGGGAGGAGGGGAAGGGGCTGTGTGTGTGGGAGATGGGGGCAGGAGCGGGGCCCCGCGTAGGAGGAGGGCTTCGCTGCGTTCTCTGGACCCTCCACTCCAGCGGTGCGCTCTTGGAGAGAGGGTTGGGGGACGAGGTCCTGCCACGGAGTTGGAAAGGCTTGAGTGCTTAGGGTGTGTTCGGAGAGCGGTGTTATGTAAGGCTTTCCCATGCAGAGAGAGGGTGTGCAGTGTGTGAGGGCCTGGCCCTCCCCTGGCTGGGCTGGGCGCCCCCTGCAGTGCCAGGGCCGGGGATGTGGGGGCGCAGCCCTGGGCGGAGCTGGCCGCGAGGGACACGTGGGGTCTGAGCAGGCCTGGCTGTGCCCCCCTTGCGTGGGAGGCGAGCCGAGTGGGCAGAGGGGGCAACTCAGGGCTCTAGTTGGGCGCCTGCACCCACAACGTGGCCACGGAGAATTGTGTGCGTGGTGTGTGTGCTCTCGCCTTTCCCTGGGTGTGGCTGCAGAGGGGTGGTGGTGAGGTGCCCCGAGGGAGTTTGTGCGGTGGCCGCTGAGAGCCCTGCTCTGTGTAGTGGATTTGTGGAAAGGCAGGGTGGGATCATCCCATGGCAGTGGGGTCCTTAGAGAATGACCTGGCGTTTTGGAGGAAGAAGGACTACGATATTTACCTCTGTGTCCCCAGCACAGCGCTGGGCTCCCAACAATTGGTTTTGAAACAGTTCCTTCGTTAGAATCCAGCCTCCGATGACAGGGTTCACCTGCCCTTCCTTGCACTGCCCCGCACTGGTAGGGGTTGGGTTGATGTTGTGAGGCATAGTGACAGTGTGGGGCTGTAGTGACAGGTGAAGGCGCGGGAGTGGGGGGGCGGGAAAGAGGAAGAGATTGAAGATGCCTTGGAAGGCATTTTCAGGCCTCCACACCTATGCTGCCTCAAAACTGGGGGAGCAGGGTCCCCTTTCATTTTCCTCTCTTCCCGCTGCCCCTCAGGAGGGAAATCCCTGGAGCTGGGTGTGGCCCTCACTTCCTTTCCGAAGCTGAATGGGGAAGCTTCCTTCTACTTGGCCCAAAGGGATTGATGGGTTGGGCCAGCCGTTGGTAGGCAGAGTGTGCAGAGTGGGGAGCAGAAGGGCACCCCAGGCTTAGGGGGCACCTCCTCGCTCTGAGCTGTGAGCTGTGGTTGGAAGGAGGTGGGGGTGGGGCGGGGTAGGAGAGGAGTTGGGATCTTGAAAACTGGGCTAGCAGAGGACACAGGGCCTGCAGGGTTCGAAATGGGGATCAGGGGGTGTTCTAAGCCCCTCTGTAAAGTCTTGTCCTTAGGAGATTATATGCAGAGACACTGGTCATTGAACAAGGACACATAGGGAGCCACGTAAGTCATGCGGGGCTTAGTGCTGCTGACATGGAGGCCCTTAGCAATGGCTCAGGGTCCTGGTCTGGGCAGTTCCTTGAAGAACTAACCCCACAGAGCTGAGGACTCGTACCAGCCGGACTTGGTTCAGGGTCCTGAGGCTACAGGTCCAGGGCCCAGGGTGGGACAAGAGAGAGTAAACCGTGGGAGACTCGTGGAGACGGGAGGGGGTGGGGGAAGGCCAGCAGCAGACAAGGGCAGGGAATGGTATGGGGGTCTCCGGGATCACCTGAACAGGAGGCCCTGGGTGGAGGTGCCCAGGCATTCATTGCCAGGCTGGATTCCTTGGCTCAGCTCGGAATTGGCTGGCAGGCCCTGGTGGAGCATGCTACCCAGATCCTGAGCAGCTGGTTTGAGAGGTTGGGGCAAAGCTGTGGGGGCGGAGGGGTGTGTGGGGCTCTGGGGTGTGGTCACTAACCTTCCTCAGAACTTGGGAACCGCCTGGGGACAGACAGAGGCATACCAGGAGAGCTAATCCTACTCTTCATGGGAACCCTCCCACTGCTGGCTCTCCCTGCGCCCCCCCCCCCCCCCCCCCGCGCCCCCAGGTTTCTCTCCCTGGAGGTGGTAAGCCTGTGCATGCCCTGTGCACCCGAGGAGAGGAAGGCAGGCGGCTGCTGGGGAGGGTTTAGAATGTGCTGGTTTCAGTCGGGTGGGGGCCAATGTCTAGGGCCTTTTGCTGTTTCTTTGTCCCCCATGGGCTTCATCCAGGCCCCCTGGGGAGCTGGCATGTCCCTGGTCTCTGCCCATTCCTGCTGGGCTCCCAGGCCTTCCGGAGCAAGGTGGCTTTCTTCCATGCCTGGCGTGGGGGCTGCGTGGATGGGCCACAGTGGGGCTTAGCAGGAATGAGTATGCACACAGGAGTTTTTTGAGAGAGCCCCTCTTCCTCACCCTGGCCTCACTTCCCGCCTGTGAGACTGCTGGGCTGTCGTAGCTGGAGGTCTTGCGTCCCAAGCATGGAGGTTTCACTGTGGCCTTGAGTCCCGGTGACCACTAATGTCATAGTGGGGAGGTGTGTGTTATTACCTGTGAGCAGATGGCCCTCTGGCTATGCATGGTGGCCCTGGATGTGTCACTTTGCTTGCCTGTGGGACTTTTAGGGCAGGGGACAGCAGTGGGGCTCTGCCTGGGTAGTGGAGGTTTCATAGGGGCTGGAGGGGCTGCAGATGAGCGCTGGAGTCAGTTTCTCCATCCTGGACAGGTTCTGGGCCCTGGAGTTTGCATCCAGAGGCCCTCGGGAGAGTGAGGATAGCTCTGGGAGTAAGGCTGAGTGATGCCGGACGAGGCACTGCACATGGCTGGTCAGGGAGGGGCATCCTGCCCTGTCCCTGGGGGCCAGAGCGGAGGTTCTAGGGGAAGGGGAAGTGCCTGGAGCTGATCCCGGCTTCGTGTCCTGGCTGGGATGGGGGGCGGCTCTTTGGCTGCAGAGCCAACCGACCGGCCTGGCCCTGCGCCCCTGCACTAGCGTGGCCTGACCGCTGGGCGGAGAGCTCGCCTGTGGTCGGGGAGTTACTGCGCCCTCCCAGCTGTAACCTTACCCCAGGGGGAGACGGACTGTTCTTCACCACCCCTGCCCCGTGGAGGGTGCCACCCTTGGAGTTGGTGTCTTCGTCCCAGCGGTCCTGGGTAAAGGCTCTCTCTTTCCTGGCTGTGTGGCCAGGTGCGGGCACTTGGGCTGGATAATGTGCTCCTGGCCCCAGGCCCGTCACAAGGAGAAGGAGAGTCCCTCTGGGTCAGGGGAGGAAGAGGGAATCTTCCTCCCCGCTGAAAGTGAGAACTTGGAGCTCGCTGGGGAGTTGGGGGGTGGGTGGGAGGAAGCAGCGCGCCGATGGCCGATGGCCGGGGGGAGAAGTGGAGAAAGGTGTCACGGGGGAAGCCAGTGGGCAGCTGGCTGGTGGGGTAGGAGTGGGGATGCCCTGGACGTGGAGGTGCAGAAAACTCCCCATGGTGGTGAGGGGCTGACAGGGAGGAGAGGGCTCGAGTGATGAGGCTGGAGGAACTTCCTCCTTGGTGGGAGTTGTGGGCTGAGCTAGTGGCCCAGAGAGCAAGGGAGCAAGGAGATGGGCAGGGGCACACACGTAGAGGGAGACACAGACTCCCGGGCACCAGGTTAACAGGTGTAGGTGCCCTCCATGATGGGCAGGGCCTGGGGCTTCCCAGACCAGGTGTCTGCGGGGAGAGGGTGAAGGCAGAGGTTGTGGCCCCGCTCAGGGCTGCGAAGGGTGGAGAACAGGGCTGATGAGCGTCTGTGTGCACATGCGCTGTGTGCACGCCCTCGTTTTTCTCGGAATGTCTCTCCATACGTGGCAACTGCATACATGAAGGCTCATTTGGAGGCTTGGGCCCTGGAAGAGATGCCACCCCTGTTTGTCCTTGTGCCTCTGGGATGAGGGTCTGCCTGTTGTGTCTGTTCCCAGTGAGTGGAAATATTTGCCTTGCCTTACTGGTGCCTTTCTCTAGAGTGGGTCTTAGGCTGCTCAAGCCCCAGAGGGGACGATTCTCTTGGCCTTCGCTTGCCCGGGAGAGTCTACAGGTGGGCTGGATCTGTGTAGCTCAGGATTGCTGACTTGTAGGGACATGGCCTCAAGGAGCCCCGGAACCAAAAGGCCCCTCAGATCCTGGGCTGTCGGATGCCTGGGTCTCTGCCCATCTGGGTTTGCTGTCCCCCAGCTGTTGGCCAGGAGGTGGCCGGTGTGTGGGCAAAGGAGGCTGGTGGCCTCTTGCCCTCCCTCCTATGCTTCTGGCCCTTGAAAGCCACCTGAAAAGTGTCATTGCTGTCTGGGCGAATCTCCCGCTGCTCCCTGGGTCTCTGGGTCCCCTCCAGTAATCTCAGTCCCTCCCTCTCTTGGGGGTAATGCCCCTCGCACCTCATATCCCTCTAGATGTGCATAGAGGCCTCTCCATCTTCCTGGGGGCGTCTCTCTGGCCCTCCTCCTCCAGCCCAGGTCTCTGTTTTCTGTGTATCTCTGTCGTGCATCTTTCTCTGTGGTTTCTCATCCTGTGTATTTTTTTGTGCCCTCCATCCCTCCGCCTCGCTAAAGACCGTTTGCTTTGGAGTCACAGAGTTCTAGAAACCCAGGCTTGCATCTCAACTCTAGCTTATCCTTGGGGCAGTCTTCTTACCTCTGGGGACCTGTTGCTGCGTCTCTAAAACCAGGACAATTAATTATTAATCACACAGGGCCGTGACTGGGATCGAATGAGACCCCAGGCGTGGAACCACAGCACGGAACCTGGCACACCCCAGGAGCTCTGCAGAATTCTCTTTCCCCTGCTCTGTTGGGGGTTTTCGCTCTATGCGGAGCTTTGTCTTCCTCTTGGCTGCTTATGTTTAGGAGCATAGATCGCCCCCTTCCCCCCCCCCCCCCCCCCCCGGGTGTGTCTCTTTTTTCGTCGCATATCCTACCCCCTCATCCTATTTTCAGTGTTTGGGACTTTCCCTCTGGTAGAGGTCTCTACCTTGGGTGTGAGTCATTCGTTCTGTTCTTCGTAGCTTGGGGAATGGCTCTCCCTGCCTTGTGTGTATGGTGCATCTGATCGCTAATGCGCATGCCGCTGGGCTGGCTAGAAGGTCCACTGCTCTTGGCGTCCTCCCCACGGTGGGTGGGAGCGCCACCGCCGGTGTCCATCCTTTGGGGGACAGATACTCAAACTTGCGCTCCTTCCGGCGTGCATCTTGTCTTCAGGTTTGGTGCATGGAGGCATCGGGGCCCATGGACCTATCTTGGGGAGTGTGTGTCTTATGGTTCCTGTCATCTTGACATTGACGCCGGTGGCAAGGCTGTTTTTGGCTGTAGCAGCAATTAGGCTGGACTCCCCCCCCACCCCCCACCCCCCACGGCTGACTTCATGCTGGCTCTTGGGAGGAGGAGGCTCTGTTCCCTAAGGGCAGTGGGGGAAGGACGCTCCTCTGGATGTCACCCCTGCAGAGACCCTCCGCCCTGGGCATGGAGTCCGCTACCTGGATCCGCCAGGGTCTTGTCCCCAATCCACAGAGGTGCTGCACATCCTCTTTGCAGTTTTGAGTCGACAGGACAGGCTTGTTCTTCTCTCGCAGCTTCTGGCCCGCGTCATGGTGTGTGTGTCCCTGCAGCCTTAGATATATGATCTCTCAGCCTTACAGATGGAGCAGACTTATCTCTCTCTGACTTCCAAGCAGTCCACTGCCTTAGCGGGTCTCCACTCCAGTCCCTCCCATCACGAAGGATACTGTAAGCCAGTGTCAGGTGGGCCTCGGGGTAGGGAGCTGGCAGACGGGGGGTCCTGGGGCCCCAACACTCTCCCGTTCTCACCTCTCTGGACCTCGCCTTCCCCATCTGTAAATACCAGCCGGTGCTGTCCCACAGGACTTCTGGCGGTGCCGGAAGTGTTCCACATCTGCCCTGTCTAACGTGGTGACCCTTGTGTGGTTGTTGAGCTCTTGAAATGTGACTATTGCAAGCAATGAGCTAAAATTTTAATTTAGTTTAATCATTTTATTTTATTAAAATATTTTTATGTTACTTCTTAAATTTACATCCAAATTAATTAGCATATGGTGTTAAAATACGTTTTTAGAGTTAATTTATTTTGAGAGAGAGAGAGAGCACGAGCAGGGACAGAGGAGGGACAGAGAGAGAGGGAGACATAGAATCTGAAAGCAGGCTCCAGGCTCCGAGCTGTCAGCACAGAGCCCAATGCGGGGCTCGAACCCACAAACCTCGGGATCATGACCCGAGCCGAAGTCGCACTCTTAACCGACGGAGCCACCCAGGCACCCAAATTAATTTTTTCAACATTTATTTTTTTATTTTTGAGGGAGAGAGAGAGAGAGAGAGAGAGAGAGAATCCCAAGCTATGAGCACAGAGTCCGATGCAGGGCTCGATCTCACAAACCGTGAGAGTTGGACACTTAACTGACTGGGCCACCCAGGCGCCCCTTAATTTAAATTAATTTAAATATAATTTAAATTAATTTAAATATAATTTAAATTAAGGCAGCTACCCTGTTGACAGCATGGCTTTCAGATGTCTTCCAGCTCCAAAGACTTAGGAATCTCTGCTGAATGTGCAGAATTTCCCAAAGTTCCAAAGACCCTCCTTTGGGTAACCGCAGGGCAGGGCCCTCGGCGCCCCAGGGGAAGCCTGGCGTTGCCTGACTTGTGTGGGAAAAGAAGGGACCATCTATCTGGGCTTGATACAAGCTCCAGGGGTGTGGGAGAGACTGGGAGCAGGGACTCAAATGCAAAAAACAGACCCTTGCCACCGTGGTCTCGAATCCCACACTAGCACCCTATGTCCAGCCACCTGAACGGGCCAGGGCAGGTGGGAGGGGAGGGTGCTGGTCCTGGCTGTGCCAGAAGGAGAGCCCTGAGCCTGGGTAGTCAGTGGGTGCCCTGCCAGGGCCAGCCTACAGCCCTGGGTCCAAGCGGCTCCTGTTCTCACGGGCTGTGGAGGCTTCACCTTCGAGATGGCTCTCTCCCCTCATTAGCCACCAGGCCTGAGGTGCATTAGCCGGTCCCTCCTGAGCCTCTGAGCTGTGCTTCTGGGGACACCTGGCCTGTCTCCACTGGAGCCCCGGCCCCTCTGTCACCCAGGGGTCTGGCCAACGAAGCACTTTGTCTATCTGGTTTTAGGCGTGACCCTTTGCATGTCTGGAGCTGTTGCGGCCCCAGTGACTCACTGGGGAAGGAGGGAGGGTGGGGCTGAGCTGTGGGCGAGGGTGAGCTGGCTCGGGTTCCCCCCCTTCGCTGGCTGCTGGCTCAGGACCAGGATGCTGGGCAGAGAAAAGGGGCCCTGCTCGAGGAGGAAGAACGGGGTGCTAGGGTGGTTGGTGGCTTCAGAGGTCGGAGAAGCCCTCAGGCTGGAAGCCTTTTCCATCCCTGCCCTGCCTGGCTCCCTGTCTGCAGGGCTGGCCGCTGGGCGAAGGCACCTTTAAGTTGCAGCTTTGCTGTTCCGCATGACTTCCTGTGGTGGCTCCTCTGTTTGGCATTTCTGCTCCTCCGGAGGGATGGTGATTCCCCAGCTCACACCTGTGCCCACAGGCCACTCGCTGTCAGTGGCTCTGCTCGCCTCCTAGGCGGCACCCGTGTCATAAATACTGCCTGTGTGGCTGTCTACCCCCCCCCGCCCCCGTGCTGTGATCTGCCTGACACCACAACTGCTAAGTGCCCAGGAGTTTGCAAGAGACACAATCCCGTCCTCAGAGGCAAACTCTAACACTTTCAAGAAAGCTGGTAAAGGGGTGCCTGGGTGGCTCAGTCGGCCGGGCATCCGACTTCGGTTCAGGTCATGATCTCACGGTTCATGAGTTTGAGCCCCGCGTCGGGCTCTGTGCTGACAGCTCGGAGCCTGGAGCCTGCTTCGGATTCTGTGTCTCCCTCTCTCTCTCTGACCCTCCCCCACTCACGCTCTGTCTCTCTCTCTCTCTCTCTCTCTCTCAAAAATAAATATTAAAAAAATAAGAAAGCTGGCAAATTATAGGTTCGCTTTGCCCCTTTCTTTCCTTTTATATTTCATCCCCCAATCCCCGAGAAGGCTCATAAACCTTCTGGAACATTCTGAGGCTAAATGGGTCACACCCAGAGCACCTTGCCTCATAATTTATATCCGGAACAGGAACTGAGTCTTTTAAATCTCCCCGTCTGGCACACGGAGCGCATTCAGTGAACGTGGCGAGGAGCTGCGAGGGAAGTTAGGTAACGATCTAATGCGGCGTGGAGCGCGGGGCTCTGCTGTCCGTCCCTTGCTGGTCTCTGCCGTGTCTGGTACAGTGTTGCACTTACAAGACGCTATCAGTATGCGTGTATTTATCGACTGGTTGACTAATTCCTGAATGTAAACAGCTTCAGGGTGGGGCTTTGGGTGAGGCTCTGAGTGGTTTTTAGCATCCCCAACTTGGTTTCACAGACCATGCTTCGGGGTGACGCTGCCACCACCATTCTGTGTGGGTGGCTATGGGCCATGGCTGTATCCAGAGGCCCGCCTCGTGTCTTCCCAGGGCACCTCTGCAGCTGACAGCTCATCCTGTGGCCAGAGGGCATCTTTGCTCCTGAGTGCCCGCACCTATGGGGCCCTGGCTCAGGGCCCGGTGTGGGCAACCAGATGAGCCCTGACTCACTGTGTCCCTGAGGTGGCTTAGCTGTATTCAGGCCTCTCGGGCGTGGGCTGGCTCCAGGGGGTTTGGGGCTTCTTTTTTCTCAGCTGCTGTGCCTGGAACTCCCAGCTGGTGAGGGTTCCCCTGGTCCTAAGGACTGGGTTAGACGGGGTGAGCCAGTGTCACTGTCACAGGGGAAGGAGGGCACCACTGTTTCTGTTTTCAGGGCCGCCACTGGCCCCCAGTGCTGGAGGCCCCGAGAAGGGGTGACCGCTGCAGACCCGATGCGGTGTCGGGGAGAGAGTTGCGGACTCAGAGCCCAAGCAGAGTGGTGCTCTCGCTGTGGACTCTGGGCACACTGCCCTCCCCTCTCCCCCCCCGCAATCTCAGTCTCTCCATCTATAAAATGGGACGGTAACATTTCCCTCCTGGAGCTGTTCTAAAGAACCCACCGAGGACGGTGTGTATCGTGGAGCTCGTGTGCACCAGAACTTTTCACACACGCGCTCTCTCTCCTCCAGCCCTCCGGGAGATCCTATATCGTCTCCATTTTCACAGATGAGGAAATGGATGTTCAGGGAAGTTGAGTGACTTGGCCAGGGTCACACACACAGCTGGGAGAGATGCAGAGCCAGGGTTGATAGCTAAGTCTGGCCTCCCCCAATCTCCCTCTCTGTGATCCCAGGCTGGAGAGTCACGTAGGAATGGAATGATGACAGTGGGGAAGGTTGAGGTTTTGGTCTGGCCCAGAGAGCAGAACACTCCGCCATCCCTTACGGTCGGGGTGCCGAGCAAGCCAGTTGTTGAGGGCGAGTGTCCTTGTCGGCTTTTCCCTAGGCCCTGTGACCGAGATTCCCGACGACGAGAGACTGAGAAGACAGGAAGGAGGGGCGGGCTCCTGGCAAGGCATCCGCTCCTGAACTGAGTCCTGCAAAAGGTCCGCGGGAGGGAGGGTGTGATGGAGGGGATGGGCAGGGGAGGGGAGGGACCCTGTGTGGCATGGGAGGCAGGGCCCTGAGTGGAAGGGATGAGGGGCTGGTTACCTCCCGAGGCCGGTTGCCACCAGTGTGCACTTTCCGTATCCTCTGCGGTGCCTTGGGAACATTCCGCAGTGGACACGGGCCCCTCGGAGACGCTGCTTCACTCCCCGGGAGCTCACAGCACCAGAGATCTTTGGCTTTCTCATCTCCTCATACCCCCTGAGCCCCCACTTGTCCTGAGCCCCATTTCCTTACCTCACCCCAGATGGAGAAGGAGGAGGAGACGACCCGGGAGCTGTTGCTGCCCAACTGGCAAGGCAGCGGCTCCCATGGGCTGACCATTGCCCAGAGGGACGACGGCGTCTTTGTGCAGGAGGTGATGCAGAACTCCCCTGCGGCCCGCACTGGGGTGGTCAAGGAGGGTGAGTCACCTCAGGGTGCGGGCTGGGTGCTGGAGTGGGGTGGAGGAGGGTGACGGACGGAAGGGCACAGTCCTAGTGGCATCAGGATGGTCGGTACCCGAGCCCTGCCCTCCTCTGCCCCCATTGGGGCAGGCGGTGATGTAGGGCGGTGGAGACGTAGTCCCTAGTCCTCACTCCACTGCTCACGAGCTCTCTCACTTCGGACAAATTAGTTGGCCTCCCTAAGCCTCAGTTTCTTCATCTGTGCAACGCGTATTATGGTGGTCGGACACGCGTTAAATTAAGTCAGTTCGAGGGCCCAGTGCGTGGTGGTTGTGTGCTGTTTCCCTGAGACCCTGGGTGGGGGTCTCACCAGCTTCTCGCTCCTCCCTGCTCAGGGGACCAGATTGTGGGTGCCACCATCTACTTTGACAACCTGCAATCAGGCGAGGTGACCCAGCTGCTGAACACCATGGGGCACCACACCGTGGGCCTGAAGCTTCACCGCAAGGGCGACCGCTCCCCTGAGCCTGGCCAGACCTGGACCCACGAAGTCTTCAGCTCCCGAAGCTCCGAGGTGGTTCTGGTGAGTGCCTCGGCGGCTTTTCTGCGCCCCGAGTTCCCCCTGGCCATGCCGACCTGCTGGCCACTTCCTGAGCCTTGTGCCTGCCTGCCGGACCTCTCTTGTGGTTACTTTCCCTACTTTCTCTCTTGTGCGTTCTCTGATGAGCCAGTCTGTGTGTTCCTGTTTGTGTCTGGTGTGCGGCTGATGTTGCCCTGAAAGTCTCCCGTCAGACTCTTCAGAGCCCCACAGCGTGGGAACCCACTCACGCTGTCTGGTCCTAGATGCCAGGAGGAAGGTCAGCTGTTTTGTAAGAATCTTCGAAATAGCCTCACAGGTGCCTCACAGGCAGCAGTTTTCAACTTCCAGAGGCCTGGACTCGTCTGTGAGTCAGAGGCTGCGCGGCAAAGTGCCTGAGGGACGTTTCTTTGCTCCTTCTGCTGGCTTCTTTAACACGTAATGGGTCCTCAAAGTGACAGTGTTAACCCCAGCGCACTGAGTCTCAACAAATGCTTTCTTGAGGGGTCCCTGAGAGAACTCCCCCTGCCGATTAAGTAAGCCAGTGAGTGAGTCGAGAGTCGGGAGCCTAAAGGGTGAAGTCCACACAGAGATGGTCACCCAGGAGGCATCCCTGGGACTTGACACCCATCTGACTCTAGAATGGATTGTAAATCTTTCATCCACACAGCGCAGCCGTCTACCCGGCTCCTCTCCCCATGGCTTTTGCTTCCCGGAGTTTCCCCGAATAATTTGTTTTCCTCCTGTGAGGTGGCCGTCAGCCCCTTTCTTCAGCCCCCTTTGCTCTGCCCCAGGAGGCTCCGTGGGTCTCCGTTCTGGTCCCAGCTTCTTTGGGAAACAGGCAGCCATGTTGTCGGCTGGGCTGTGGCCGGGCGTCTGTGACTCGGGCAGACCCTGCTTCAACCTCTGCCGGGCGTGTCTTTCTGCAGAGCGGGGATGATGAGGAGTACCAGCGCATCTACACCACGAAGATCAAGCCTCGGCTGAAGTCGGAGGATGGCGTAGAAGGGGATCCTGGGGAGACCCAGAGCCGCACCATCACAGTGACTAGAAGGGTCACGGCCTACACTGTTGATGTGACAGGCCGTGAAGGTGCCAAGGACATCGACATCAGCAGCCCTGAGTTCAAGATCAAGATTCCACGGCATGAACTGACTGAAATCTCCACTGTGGATGTGGACACCCACCCTGGCAAGACAGTGATCAGACTGCCCTCGGGCTCGGGGGCAGTGTCTCCGACCACAGGCTCTGTCGTGGACATCCGAGCGGGGTCCGTTTCCGCTTCGGTACCAGAGCTCCAAGGTGCTGGCCACTCGAAGCTCCAGGTCACCATGCCTGGGATAAAGGTGGGAAGCCCAGGCGTCAGCGTCAGTGCGAAGGGCTTGGACTTGGGTGGCAAAGGAGGGGCCCAAGTTCCAGGAGTGGACATTTCGTCTTCTCTTGGGGGTGGGGCAGTAGAGGTGCAGGACCCATCTCTTGAGAGTGGCAGTAATGGGAAAATTAAAATTCCCACTATGAAAGTGCCAAAATTTGGTGTCCCAACGGGGCCTGAGGGCCAGGTGCCAGTGGCAGGGTTGAGTGTTTCTGCACCTGAATTCTCTGTGGGGCACAAGGGAGGCAAGCCAGGCCTGACCATTGGTGGGAACATCCAGACCCCTCAGCTAGAAGTCAGTGCTCCTTCTGCCAGTATTGAGGGGCTTGAGGGGAAGCTGAAAGGCCCCCAAATCACTGGGCCATCACTTGAGACTGGTCTAGGCCTGAAAGGTGCCAAGTCACAGGGGAGCATCGGGGTGGATGTCTCTGTGCCCAAGATTGAGGGCACCATCACTGGCTCCAATGTGGAAGTTCAAGCCCCTGACGTTGATATTCACGGGCCTGGGGGCAAACTGAATATGCCCAAGATGAAAGTTCCCAAATTCTCTGTATTAGGTTCTAAGGGAGAGGGAGCTGGCATTGATGTGACAGGTGCAGTGACTCTTCCTGGGGTCTCTGGGAACATCAGTCTGCCTGAAGTTGCTGCCGGGGGGCTGGAAGGGAAGGTGAAGGGTACGAAAGTTAAGACTCCTGAAATGATTATTCAAAAACCTAAAATCTCCATGCAAGATGTGGATCTGAGCCTTGGGTCTCCTAAACTGAAAGGAGATATTAAGGTTTCTGCGCCTGGGGTGCACGGTGATGTTAAAGGCCCTCAAGTGGCAGTGAAAGGCGCCAAAGTGGACATAGAGACACCTAGCCTTGAGGGGACTTTGACAGGACCCAAGCTTAGTAGTCCTTCTGGGAAAACAGGCACCTATGGGATCTCTATGGCAGATGTAGACTTAAATGTGACTGCCCCTAAAGTGAAAGGGGGTGTGGATGTTGTACTCCCAAAAGTAGAAGGGAAAGTCAAAGTCCCTCAAGTTGACATCAAAGGACCCAAGGTGGACGTCAGGGCCCCAGATGTGGAAGTGCATGGCCCAGAATGGAACCTGAAAGTGCCCAAGTTCAACGCTCCAGGAGTTGGAGGGGAAGGCCCAGATGTCGATGTGAAACTACCCAAAGGAGATGTCAGTATTTCAGGGCCCAAGGTCAACGTGGAGGCCCCAAATGTCAACGTAGGGGGCCTGGGAGGCAAACTTAAAGGCCCTGATATTAAGCTGCCTGAAGTCAGTGTCAAGACACCAAAGATCTCCATGCCTGATGTAGACTTACATGTTAAAGGCCCAAAGGTAAAAGGAGAATATGATGTAACATCCCCAAAACTTGAAGGAGAACTGAAAGGCCCCAAAATGGACATTGATGCCCCGGATGTGGATGTTCATGGCCCAGACTGGCATCTGAAGATGCCCAAGATGAAAATGCCCAAATTCAGTGTTCCAGGGCTCAAAGCGGAGGGCCCAGAAGTGGATGTGAATCTTCCCAAGGCTGATGTGGACATTTCTGGGCACAAGGTAGATGTTAGTGGTCCAGATGTGAGCATTGAGGGACCAGACGGGAAATTGAAGGGACCTAAGTTTAAGATGCCTGAGATGAATATCAAAGCCCCGAAGATCTCCATGCCAGATGTGGACTTACATCTGAAAGGCCCTAAGGTAAAAGGAGAATACGATGTCACAGTGCCAAAAGTTGAAGGTGAGATTAAAGTTCCTGATGTTGAACTTAAAAGTGCCAAAGTGGATATTGATGCTCCAGATGTTGATGCTCATGGCCCAGATTGGCACCTGAAGATGCCCAAAATGAAAATGCCCAAGTTCAGCATGCCTGGCTTCAAAGCAGAGGGCCCAGAAGTGGATGTGAACCTGCCCAAGACAGACGTTGACATCTCAGGACCCACAGTGGACCTTGAAGTTCCAGATGTGAATATTGAAGGACCCGAAGGAAAGCTGAAGGGTCCCAAGTTTAAGATGCCTGAAATGAATATTAAGGCCCCAAAGATCTCTATGCCTGATGTAGATTTGCATATGAAAGGTCCCAGGGTAAAAGGAGAATATGATGTTACAGTGCCAAAGCTGGAAGGGGAACTCAAAGGGCCAAAAGTAGACGTCAGTGCCCCCGATGTTGACGTTCATAGTCCTGAATGGAACCTAAAGATGCCCAAGATGAAAATGCCCAAATTTACCATGCCCAGCCTCAAAGGGGAGGGCCCAGAAGTGGATGTGAACCTGCCAAAGGCTGATGTGGACATTTCGGCACCCAAGATAGATATTAGTGCTCCAGACTTGAGCCTTGAAGGACCAGAAGGAAAGTTGAAAGGTCCAAAGTTTAAGATGCCTGAGATGCACTTCAAAGCCCCTAAGATGACTCTGCCAGATGTTGACTTGGATCTTAAAGGACCCAAAACGAAAGGAAATCTAGATATGTCTGCACCAAAAATAGAAGGTGAAATGAAAGTTCCAGATGTGGACATCAAAGGACCTAAGGTAGACATTAAAGCACCAGATGTGGAAGTCCAAGGTGCAGACTGGAGCCTGAAAATGCCCAAGATGAAAATGCCCAAGTTCAGCATGCCCAGCCTCAAAGCGGAGGGCCCAGAAGTGGATGTGAACCTGCCCAAGGCTGACATTGACATCTCTGGACCCAAGGTGGACATTGAAGCCCCGGATGTGAGCCTTGAAGGTCCAGAAGGGAAGCTGAAAGGCCCTAAGTTTAAGATGCCTGAGATGCACTTCAAGGCTCCCAAGCTCTCCATGCCTGATGTGGACTTACACTTGAAAGGTCCCAAAGTGAAAGGGGATGTGGATGTATCTGTGCCCAAGATAGAAGGTGAAATGAAAGTGCCAGATGTGGACATCAAAGGCCCCAAAGTGGACATTGATGTCCCAGATGTGGATGTTCAGGGCCCAGACTGGAACTTGAAAATGCCCAAGATGAAAATGCCCAAATTTAGCGTGCCTGGCTTCAAAGGCGAGGGCCCAGAAGTGGATGTGAACCTGCCCAAGGCTGACATTGACGTATCTGGCCCCAAGGTGGACATTGAAGCCCCAGATGTGAGCCTTGAGGGCCCAGAAGGGAAGCTGAAGGGCCCCAAGTTTAAGATGCCTGAGATGCACTTCAAGGCTCCCAAGATGTCCATGCCTGATGTGAACTTGAATCTTAAGGGGCCAAAACTGAAGGGAGATGTGGACGTGTCTGTGCCTGATGTAGAAGGTGAAATAAAAGTGCCAGATGTTGACATTAAAGGGCCCAAAGTTGACATCAGTGCTCCAGATGTGGATGTTCATGGGCCAGACTGGCACCTGAAGATGCCCAAGATAAAAATGCCCAAGATCAGCATGCCAGGTTTCAAAGGAGAGGGCCCAGAAGTGGATGTGAACCTGCCCAAGGCTGACATTGATGTCTCAGGACCCAAGGTGGATGTTGAAGTTCCAGATGTGAATATTGATGGTCCAGATGCAAAAGTAAAAGGTCTTAAATTTAAGATGCCAGAAATGAATATAAAGCCTCAGAAGATATCCATGCCAGATGTTGGTTTGCATTTGAAAGGTCCTAAAATGAAAGGAGATTATGATGTTACAACTCCAAAGGTAGAAGGAGAGATAAAAGCTCCTGATGTTGACATCAAAGGGCCCAAAGTGGACATTAATGCACCAGATGTGGGGGTTCATGGCCCAGACTGGCACCTGAAGATGCCCAAGGTGAAAATGCCCAAGTTCAGCATGCCAGGCTTCAAAGGAGAGGGCCCAGAAGTGGATGTGAACCTGCCCAAGGCTGACATTGATGTCTCTGGACCCAAGGTGGACATTGATGTTCCAGATGTGAATATTGAGGGTCCAGAGGGGAAACTAAAGGGTCCCAAGTTTAAGATGCCAAGCATGAATATACAGACACACAAAATCTCTATGCCTGATGTTGGACTTAATCTCAAAGCCCCTAAACTGAAAACTGATGTCGATGTTTCCCTTCCCAAAGTGGAAGGAGACTTGAAAGGTCCTGAAATTGACATGAAGGCCCCGAAGATGGATGTGGATGTTGGTGATATTGATATTGAAGGTCCAGAAGGAAAGCTGAAGGGCCCTAAGTTTAAGATGCCTGAGATGCACTTCAAGACCCCCAAGCTCTCCATGCCTGATGTGGACTTACACTTGAAAGGTCCCAAAGTGAAAGGGGATGTGGATGTGTCTGTGCCCAAGATAGAAGGTGAAATGAAAGTGCCAGATGTGGACATCAAAGGCCCCAAAGTGGACGTCGATGCCCCAGATGTGGATGTTCATGGCCCAGACTGGCACCTGAAGATGCCCAAGGTGAAAATGCCCAAGTTCAGCATGCCTGGCTTCAAGGGTGAGGGCCCAGAAGTGGATGTGAACCTGCCCAAGGCTGACATTAATGTGTCTGGCCCCAAAGTGGACATTGATGCTCCTGATTTGGATATTGAAGGACCAGAAGGAAAATTAAAGGGCTCTAAATTTAAGATGCCTAAGTTGAATATCAAAGCTCCTAAGATATCCATGCCAGATGTGGACTTGAATTTGAAGGGACCCAAAATGAAAGGAGAAATAGATGCTTCCGTGCCTGAACTAGAAGGTGATCTCAGAGGTCCACAAGTTGATATCAAAGGTCCTGGTGTGGATGTGGAGATGCCTGATGTTGACCTGGAATGTCCAGATGCAAAGTTGAAAGGCCTTAAGTTTAAGATGCCCGAGATGCACTTCAAGGCTCCCAAGCTCTCCATGCCTGATGTGGACTTACACTTGAAAGGTCCCAAAGTGAAAGGGGATGTGGATGTATCTGTGCCCAAGATAGAAGGTGAAGTGAAAGTGCCAGATGTGGACATCAAAGGCCCCAAAGTGGACATTGATGTCCCAGATGTGGATGTTCATGGCCCAGACTGGAACTTGAAAATGCCCAAGATGAAAATGCCCAAATTTAGCGTGCCTGGCTTCAAAGGCGAGGGCCCAGAAGTGGATGTGAACCTGCCCAAGGCTGACATTGACGTATCTGGCCCCAAGGTGGACATTGAAGCCCCAGATGTGAGCCTTGAGGGCCCAGAAGGGAAACTGAAGGGCCCCAAGTTTAAGATGCCTGAGATGCACTTCAAGGCTCCCAAGATGTCCATGCCTGATGTGAACTTGAATCTTAAGGGGCCAAAACTGAAGGGAGATGTGGATGTATCTGTGCCAAAATTGGAAGGAGATTTGAAAGGCCCCAGTGTGGATGTGGAGATGCCTGATGTTGACCTGGAATGCCCTGATGCAAAGTTGAAAGGCCCTAAGTTTAAGATGCCAGACATGCACTTCAAGACCCCCAAGCTCTCCATGCCTGATGTGGATTTACACTTAAAAGGCCCCAAAGTGAAAGGGGATATGGATGTGTCTGTGCCCAAGATAGAAGGTGAAATGAAAGTGCCAGATGTGGACATCAAAGGCCCCAAAGTTGACATTGATGCCCCAGATGTGGATGTTCATGGCCCGGAGTGGCACCTGAAGATGCCCAAGATGAAAATGCCCAAGTTCAGTATGCCTGGCTTCAAAGGCGAGGGCCCAGATGTGGATGTGAACCTGCCTAAGGCTGACATTGACATCTCTGGACCTAAGGTGGACCTTGAAGCCCCGGATGTGAGCCTTGAAGGTCCAGAAGGGAAGCTGAAAGGCCCTAAGTTCAAGATGCCTGAAATGCACTTTCATGCCCCTAAGATCTCCATGCCTGATGTTGATTTCAACTTAAAAGGGCCTAAAGTCAAAGGAGACTTTGATGTTTCTGCCCCAAAGCTGGAGGGAGAGTTAAAGGGTCCAGAATTGGATGTGAAAGGCCCCAAATTGGATGTTGACATGCCAGACGTAGCTGTGGAAGGTCCAGATGGAAAATGGAAAAGTCCTAAATTTAAGATGCCAGACATGCACTTTAAAGCTCCCAAAATCTCCATGCCAGACGTTGATTTACACTTAAAAAGTCCCAAGATAAAGGGAGATGTGGATGTTGATGTTCCGAAATTGGAAGGTGACCTCAAAGGGCCAGATCTCAAAGGTGACATCAGTGGGCCAGATATTGACATTGAAGGACCAGAGGGCAAATTGAAAGGTCCCAAGTTCAAGATGCCTGACATGCATTTCAAAGCCCCAAATATTTCTATGCCTGATGTGGACTTAAATTTGAAAGGACCCAAAATCAAGGGGGATGTTGATGTGTCTGTGCCTGAGGTAGAAGGTAAAATTAAAGTACCAGATGTGAACATCAAGGGCCCCAAAGTAGACATAAATGCTCCTGATGTTCATGGCCCAGACTGGCACCTGAAGATGCCCAAAATGAAAATGCCCAAGTTCAGCATGCCTGGTTTTAAAACAGAGGGCCCAGAAGTAGATGTGAATCTTCCCAAGGCTGACATTGATGTCTCTGGACCCAAGGTTGACATTGAAGTCCCAGATATGAGCATTGAGAGTCCGGAGGGAAAGATCAAAGGGCCTAAATTTAAAATGCCAGAAATGAACATCAAAGCTCCCAAGATCTCGATGCCAGACATAGATTTACACTTGAAAGGTCCTAAGGTCAAAGGAGATGTGGATGTTTCCCTGCCTAAGGTGGAAGGTGACCTAAAGGGCCCCAAAGTGGACATTGATGCCCCAGATGTGGATATTCAAAGCCCAGACTGGCACCTGAAGATGCCCAAGGTGAAAATGCCCAAGTTCAGCATGCCAGGCTTCAAAGGAGAGGGCCCAGAAGTGGATGTGAACCTGCCCAAGGCCGACATTGATGTATCAGCACCCAAGGTGGACATCGAAGGCCCTGATGTTAACATTGAGGGACCAGAGGGAAAGTTGAAAGGTCCCAAGTTCAAGATGCCTGAGATGAACATCAAAGCCCCCAAGATCTCCATGCCTGACTTTGATTTGCACCTGAAAGGTCCTAAGGTCAAAGGAGATGTGGATGTTTCCCTGCCTAAGGTGGAAGGTGACCTAAAAGGCCCTGAAGTTGACATCAAAGGGCCCAAGGTGGGCGTTGATGTCCCAGATGTGGATGTGCATGGCCCAGACTGGCACCTGAAGATGCCCAAGATAAAAATGCCCAAGATCAGCATGCCAGGCTTCAAAGGCGAGGGCCCAGAAGTGGATGTGAACCTGCCCAAGGCTGACATTGATGTCTCAGGACCCAAAGTGGATGTTGAATGCCCTGATGTGAATATTGAAGGACCTGAAGGAAAGTGGAAAAGTCCAAAGTTTAAGATGCCTGAAATGCATTTTAAGACTCCTAAGATATCTATGCCAGATATTGACCTTAATCTATCAGGTCCAAAAATAAAAGGAGATGTGGATGTCACAGGTCCTAAGTTAGAGGGAGACCTGAAAGGCCCTGAAGTTGACCTCAAAGGCCCTAAAGTGGACATTGATGTCCCAGATGTGGATGTTCGTGGCCCAGACTGGCACTTGAAGATGCCCAAGATGAAAATGCCCAAGTTCAGCATGCCAGGCTTCAAAGGCGAGGGCCCAGAAGTGGATGTGAACCTGCCCAAGGCTGACATTGATGTCTCTGGACCCAAGGTGGACATTGATGTTCCAGATGTCAGTATCGAAGGTCCAGATGCAAAATTGAAGGGCTCCAAGTTCAAGATGCCAGAGATGAACATCAAAGCTCCCAAGATCTCCATGCCTGACTTTGATTTGCACCTGAAAGGTCCCAAGGTAAAGGGAGATGTGGATGTGTCTCTGCCTAAGGTGGAAGGTGACCTGAAGGCCCCTGAGGTTGACATCAAAGGGCCCAAGGTGGACGTTGATGTCCCAGATGTGGATGTGCATGGCCCAGACTGGCACCTGAAGATGCCCAAGGTGAAAATGCCCAAGTTCAGCATGCCAGGCTTCAAAGGAGAAGGCCCTGATGTGGATGTGAACCTGCCCAAGGCCGACATTGATGTATCAGCACCCAAGGTGGACATCGAAGGCCCTGATGTTAACATTGAGGGACCAGAGGGAAAGTTGAAAGGTCCCAAATTCAAGATGCCTGAGATGAACATCAAAGCCCCCAAGATCTCCATGCCTGACTTTGATTTGCACCTGAAAGGTCCTAAGGTCAAAGGAGATGTGGATGTTTCCCTGCCTAAGGTGGAAGGTGACCTAAAAGGCCCTGAAGTTGACATCAAAGGGCCCAAGGTGGACGTTGATGTCCCAGATGTGGATGTGCATGGCCCAGACTGGCACCTGAAGATGCCCAAGGTGAAAATGCCCAAGTTCAGCATGCCAGGCTTTAAAGGCGAGGGTCCAGAAGTGGATGTGAACCTGCCCAAGGCCGACATTGATGTATCAGCACCTAAGGTGGACATTGAAGGCCCTGATGTTAACATTGAGGGACCAGAGGGAAAGTTGAAAGGTCCCAAGTTCAAGATGCCTGAGATGAACATCAAAGCCCCCAAGATCTCCATGCCTGACATTGATCTTAACCTGAAGGGCCCTAAAGTGAAGGGTGATGTGGATGTGTCTTTACCAAAAGTGGAAGGTGAGATTAAAGTTCCTGAAGTAGATATTAAAGGCCCTAAAGTGGACGTTGATGTCCCAGATGTGGATGTTCATGGCCCAGACTGGCACCTGAAGATGCCCAAGATAAAAATGCCCAAGATCAGCATGCCAGGCTTTAAAGGTGAGGGTCCAGAAGTGGATGTGAACCTGCCCAAGGCTGACATTGATGTCTCTGGACCCAAGGTGGATATTGATGTTCCAGATGTCAATATTGAAGGTCCAGATGCGAAACTGAAGGGCCCCAAATTCAAGATGCCAGAGATGAACATCAAAGCTCCCAAGATCTCCATGCCTGATTTGGACATTAATCTCAAAGGCCCTAAAATGAAAGGAGAGGCGGATGTTTCCCTTCCAAATGTAGAAGGTGATTTGAAAGGACCTACTCTTGACATCAAGGGCCCAAAGATAGATGTAGATGCTCCAGATATTGACATCCATGGCCCTGAAGGCAAATTAAAAGGTCCCAAACTGAAGATGCCAGACATGCATGTGAATATGCCTAAGATCTCCATGCCTGAAATTGACCTGAATTTGAAAGGCCCAAAGCTTAAGGGAGATGTTGATGTTTCTGGGCCCAAATTAGAAGGTGACATTAAAGCTCCCAAGTTGGATGTAAAGGGTCCAGAAGTGGACATTTCTGGTCCTAAGCTCAGTCTTGAAGGCAAGTCAAAGAAATCACGTTTTAAGCTTCCTAAATTTAATTTTTCGGGCTCCAAAGTTCAGACACCTGAGGTGGATGCCAAAGTTAAAAAGCCGGATATTGATGTGACAGGTCCAAAAGTTGATATTAATGCTCCTGATGTTGAGGTCCAAGGAAAAGTGAAAGGATCCAAGTTCAAAATGCCTTTCCTGAGTATTTCATCTCCTAAAGTTTCTATGCCTGATGTGGAGTTAAATCTGAAAGGCCCTAAAGTCAAAGGAGACTTGGATGTTACAGCTCCTAATTTAGAAGGTGACTTGAAAGGACCCAAAGTGGATATTAAGGCCCCAGAAGTTCATCTTGATGCACCCGATGTGGATGTGCATGGTCCAGATTGGAACTTGAAAATGCCCAAAATGAAAATGCCCAAGTTTGGTGTGCCTGGCTTAAAAGCAGAAGGGCCAGAAGTGGCTGTGGATCTGCCCAAAGGAGATATCAACATAGAGGGTCCCAGAGTGGACATTGAGGGCCCAGAAATCAATGTGGAAGGTGTAGAAGGAGGCTTAAAAGGTCCCAAACTCAAGATGCCTGACGTGAATATCAAAACTCCCAAGATCTCCATGCCTGACATTGATTTAAACCTGAAGGGCCCCAAGGTGAAAGGTGATATTGATGTTTCTCTGCCCAAAGTTGAAGGGGATCTGAAAGGGCCAGAGATCGATCTCAGAGGCCCTAAAGTGGACGTTGATGTCCCTGACGTGGACGTGCATGGCCCAGACTGGCACCTGAAAATGCCCAAGGTGAAAATGCCCAAGTTTAGCATGCCAGGTTTCAAAGGTGAGGGCCCAGACGTGGATGTTACTCTCCCTAAGGCTGACATTGATATTTCTGGCCCCAAAGTGGACATTGATGCCCCAGATGTGAATATTGAAGGTCCAGATGCAAAACTGAAGGGCCCCAAGTTCAAGATGCCTGAGATGAACATCAAAGCTCCCAAAATCTCCATGCCTGACTTTGATCTGAACTTAAAGGGCCCCAAAATGAAAGGTGATGTGGATATGTCTTTGCCAAAAGTAGAAGGTGACTTAAAGGGCCCTGAGGTGGACATCAAGGGCCCCAAATTGGACATTGACACTCCTGATATTAACATTGAAGGCCCAGAGGGAAAATTGAAGGGGCCCAAATTCAAGATGCCAGAGATGCACCTAAAGACTCCAAAGATTTCCATGCCTGACATTGATTTAAACCTGAAGGGCCCCAAGGTGAAGGGTGATGTGGACGTTTCCCTTCCCAAGTTTGAAGGGGATCTGAAAGGCCCTGAAGTGGACCTCAAAGGTCCCAAGGTGGACATTGATGCCCCTGATGTGGATGTTCATGGACCAGACTGGCACCTAAAAATGCCCAAGATAAAAATGCCCAAGATCAGCATGCCAGGCTTCAAAGGCGAGGGCCCAGATGTGGATGTGAACCTGCCCAAGGCCGACATTGATGTATCAGCACCCAAGGTGGACATCGAAGGCCCTGATGTTAACATTGAGGGACCAGAAGGAAAGTTGAAAGGTCCCAAGTTCAAGATGCCTGAGATGAACATCAAAGCCCCTAAGATCTCCATGCCTGACTTTGATTTGCACCTGAAAGGTCCTAAGGTCAAAGGAGATGTGGATGTTTCCCTGCCTAAGGTGGAAGGTGACCTAAAAGGCCCTGAAGTTGACATCAAAGGGCCCAAGGTGGACGTTGATGTCCCAGATGTGGATGTGCATGGCCCAGACTGGCACCTGAAGATGCCCAAGATAAAAATGCCCAAGATCAGCATGCCAGGCTTTAAAGGCGAGGGCCCAGAAGTGGATGTGAACCTGCCCAAGGCCGACATTGATGTATCAGCACCCAAGGTGGACATCGAAGGCCCTGATGTTAACATTGAGGGACCAGAGGGAAAGTTGAAAGGTCCCAAGTTCAAGATGCCTGAGATGAACATCAAAGCCCCCAAGATCTCCATGCCTGACTTTGATTTGCACCTGAAAGGTCCCAAGGTAAAGGGAGATGTGGATGTTTCCCTGCCTACGGTGGAAGGTGACCTAAAAGGCCCTGAAGTTGACATCAAAGGGCCCAAGGTGGACGTTGATGTCCCAGATGTGGATGTTCATGGGCCAGACTGGCACCTGAAGATGCCCAAGGTGAAAATGCCCAAGTTCAGCATGCCAGGCTTCAAAGGCGAGGGCCCAGAAGTGGATGTGAACCTGCCCAAGGCTGACATTGACATATCTGGACCCAAGGTGGACATTGAAGCCTCAGATGTGAGCCTTGAGGGCCCAGAAGGGAAACTGAAGGGCCCCAAGTTTAAAATGCCTGACCTGCACCTCAAGGCCCCCAAGATCTCCATGCCTGAAGTGGACCTGAACCTGAAGGGTCCCAAGGTAAAGGGTGATGTGGATGTGTCTCTGCCCAAAGTGGAAGGTGACCTCAAGGGCCCGGAAGTTGACATCAAGGGCCCGAAAGTGGACATTGACGTCCCAGATGTGGATGTTCATGGGCCAGACTGGCACCTGAAGATGCCCAAGGTGAAAATGCCCAAGTTCAGCATGCCAGGCTTCAAAGGCGAGGGCCCAGAAGTGGATGTGAACCTGCCCAAGGCTGACATTGATGTCTCTGGACCCAAGGTGGATGTGGAAGTTCCAGATGTGCATATTGAAGGTCCAGATGCAAAACTGAAGGGCCCTAAGTTCAAGATGCCAGAGATGAACATCAAAGCTCCCAAGATCTCCATGCCTGATATTGACTTACACCTGAAAGGTCCCAAGGTAAAGGGTGATGTGGATGTTTCTTTGCCTAAAGTGGAAGGTGACCTCAAGGGCCCGGAAGTTGACATCAAAGGGCCCAACGTGGACATTGACGTCCCAGATGTGGATGTGCATGGGCCAGACTGGCACCTGAAGATGCCCAAGGTGAAAATGCCCAAGTTCAGCATGCCAGGCTTCAAAGGAGAGGGCCCAGAAGTGGATGTGAACCTGCCCAAGGCTGACATTGACCTATCTGGACCCAAGGTGGACATTGATGTTCCAGATGTGAATATTGAAGGTCCAGATGCGAAACTGAAGGGTCCTAAGTTCAAGATGCCAGAGATGAACATCAAAGCTCCCAAAATCTCCATGCCTGACCTTGACTTTAATCTGAAGGGCCCCAAAATGAAGAGTGATGTAGATGTGTCTCTGCCCAAAGTGGAAGGTGACCTCAAGGGCCCTGAAATAGACATAAAGGGCCCCAAATTGGACATTGACACTCCTGATGTCAACATTGAAGGCCCAGAAGGAAAATTGAAGGGGCCCAAATTTAAGATGCCAGATATGCATATTAAAGCCCCCAAGCTCTCCATGCCTGACTTTGACTTAAATTTGAAAGGCCCAAAGGTAAAGGGGGATGTGGATCTTTCATTACCTAAGGTGGAAGGTGATCTAAAAGGGCCAGAGGTGGACATTGAAGGTCCTGAAGGGAAACTCAAAGGTCCCAAATTTAAGATGCCTGATGTCCATTTCAAAACCCCACAAATCTCCATGAGTGACATCGATTTGAACTTGAAAGGACCGAAGATAAAGGGAGATTTGGACATTTCCATTCCTAAACTGGAAGGAGATCTGAAAGGCCCCAAAGTGGATGTTAAAGGGCCTAATCTAGACATAGACACTCCTGATGTTGACATTCATGGCCCAGAAGGGAAACTGAAGGGCCCCAAGTTTAAAATGCCTGACCTGCACCTCAAGGCCCCCAAGATCTCCATGCCTGAAGTGGACCTGAACCTGAAGGGTCCCAAGGTAAAGGGTGATGTGGATGTGTCTCTGCCCAAAGTGGAAGGTGACCTCAAGGGCCCGGAAGTTGACATCAAGGGCCCGAAAGTGGACATTGACGTCCCAGATGTGGATGTTCATGGGCCAGACTGGCACCTGAAGATGCCCAAGGTGAAAATGCCCAAGTTCAGCATGCCAGGCTTCAAAGGCGAGGGCCCAGAAGTGGATGTGAACCTGCCCAAGGCTGACATTGATGTCTCTGGACCCAAGGTGGATGTGGAAGTTCCAGATGTGCATATTGAAGGTCCAGATGCAAAACTGAAGGGCCCTAAGTTCAAGATGCCAGAGATGAACATCAAAGCTCCCAAGATCTCCATGCCTGATATTGACTTACACCTGAAAGGTCCCAAGGTAAAGGGTGATGTGGATGTTTCTTTGCCTAAAGTGGAAGGTGACCTCAAGGGCCCGGAAGTTGACATCAAAGGGCCCAACGTGGACATTGACGTCCCAGATGTGGATGTGCATGGGCCAGACTGGCACCTGAAGATGCCCAAGGTGAAAATGCCCAAGTTCAGCATGCCAGGCTTCAAAGGAGAGGGCCCAGAAGTGGATGTGAACCTGCCCAAGGCTGACATTGACCTATCTGGACCCAAGGTGGACATTGATGTTCCAGATGTGAATATTGAAGGTCCAGATGCGAAACTGAAGGGTCCTAAGTTCAAGATGCCAGAGATAAATATCAAAGCTCCCAAAATCTCCATGCCTGATGTTGACTTGGATTTGAAAGGACCCAAAGTCAAAGGAGATTTTGATGTGTCTGTCCCTAAGATTGAAGGTACTTTCAAAGGCCCAGAAGTAGACCTTAAAGGTCCAGGTGTGGATATTGAAGGCCCTGATGTCAAGCTTAGCGGCCCAAATTTAAAGATGCCATCGCTGGATATATCTGCCCCTAAAGTAACTGTTCCTGATGTTGATTTGCATCTCAAGACACCCAAAATTGGGGTTTCTGGTCCCACGTTAGGTGGTGAACTGGACCTCAAAGGGCCCAAAGTTGATTTAGAAGCTCCAAGCTTGGACGTACACATGGAGAGCCCAGATATCAATGTTGAGGGGCCAGATATTAAAATTCCCAAATTTAAGAAACCCAAGTTTGGATTTGGGGCAAAAAGTCCCAAAGCTGACCTCAAGCCAGCTTCCTTGGATGTGGCTGTTCCCGAGGCAGAACTGAACGTCGAGACTCCTGACATCAGTGTTGGTGGCAAGGGCAAGAAAAGTAAGTTTAAAATGCCTAAGATTCACATGAGTGGTCCTAAAATGAAGGCCAAAAAACAGGGATTTGATTTGAATGTTCCTGGGGGTGAAGTTGACGCCAGTCTCAAGACTCCTGACGTAGATGTCAATGTTGCGGGGCCAGATGCCACACTTAAAGTTGATGTGAAATCCCCCAAAACCAAGAAACCTATGTTTGGAAAGATGTACTTTCCCGATGTAGAATTTGACATTAAATCACCTAAATTTAAAGCAGAGGCCCCCCTCCCTAGCCCCAAAATAGAGGGTGAAATCCAGGCACCTGATCTGGATATTTCTTCAGGGATTAATGTGGAAGGTCCTGACATCAAGCTGAAGGCTCCGAAGTTGAAGGGGCCAGGTATGGATGTTTCTGGCCCCAAAATAGAGGGTGACTTCAAAGGCCCCAGGGTGCAGGCAAACTTGGATGCACCTGACATCAACATTGAAGGCCCAGATGCTAAAGTCAAAGCACCATCGTTCGGCATTTCTGCCCCTCAGGTCTCCACCCCCGATGTGAACGTTAACTTGAAAGGACCAAAGTTAAAGGGTGATGTCTCCAGTGTGGGACTGGAAGGACCAGACATAGATCTGCAAGGTCCAGAATCGAAAATCAAGTTCCCCAAGTTTTCAATGCCCAAGATCGGCGTCCCTGGTGTGAAAATGGAAGGCGGAGGAGCTGAAGTCCATGCCCAGCTGCCTTCTCTTGAAGGAGGCTTGAGTGCACCTGGTGTTAATCTTGAAGGAACTGATGTGTCTCTGAAGGGGCCAAAAGTAGACTTGCCTTCAGTGAACCTCTCTATGCCCAAAGTCTCTGGACCTGACCTTGACCTGAATTTGAAAGGACCAAGTTTGAAGGGAGACCTGGATGCCTCTGTTCCCAGCGTGAAGGTGCATGCCCCAGGGCTTGACCTCAGAGGTGTCGGTGGAAAGGTGAGGATGGAAGGAGATGGTGTGAAAATGCCGGGGATTGATGCCACAGCGCTAAACCTTGGCCTTGGCGCGCCAGACGTGACCCTGAAGGGACCAAGCCTGCAGGGAGACTTGGCTGTCTCTGGTGACATCAAATGCCCTAAGGTATCAGTAGGTGCCCCTGATCTCAGCTTGGAGGCACCTGAAAGTGGCATTAAACTTCCCAAAATGAAGCTGCCCCAGTTTGGCATCTCCACACCAGGGTCCGACTTGGACATCAGTGTCAAGGGGCCACAAGTGACCGGAGAACTAAAGGGGCCAGGTGTGGATGTGAACCTCGGAGGCCTGAACCTGAAAGGGCCTCAGATCTCTGGCCCTCAAATCTCAGCACCAGACATGGCCTTGAACTTGGAAGGACCAAAAATAAAAGGGAGCCTCGGGGCCACTGGTGAGGTGAAAGGCCCCGCTGTTGGAGGAGGCCTTCCGGGCATCAGCGTGCAGGGCCTCGAAGGAAACCTCCAGATGCCTGGGGTCAAGGCCTCTGGATGTGATGTGGAGCTGTCAGGTGTGAATGTGAAACTCCCAACGGGGCACATTTCTGGTCCTGAAATCAAAGGCGATCTGAAAGGTTCGGGAATAGGTTTCCAGGGTGCTGTTCCTGACATTAGCGTGAAGGGGCCTTCATTTAATATGGCATCTCCTGAGGCAGATTTCGGTGTCAGCTTGAAGGGCCCGAAAATCAAAGGAGGTGTGGATGTATCAGGGGCTGTCAGCGCCCCGGCTGTCACTCTGGGTGAAGGGCATATGAGTGTCAAAGGTTCTGGGGGTGAGTGGAAAGGACCCCAGGCCTCCTCCGCTCTCAACGTGGATGTGCCTAAGCTTGCCGGGGGACTTCATTTCTCAGGACCAAAGGTAGAAGGACTCCAGGGTCCTGGGCTGAGTGCGTCTGGGTCTCCAGGCCACTTGGAAAGCAGATCTGGAAAAGTAACATTCCCCAAAATGAAGATCCCCAAATTCACCTTCTCTGGCCGGGAGCTGGTTGGCAGAGAAGTGGGGGTGGATATTAACTTCCCGAAAGTGGAGGCCACTGTCCAGGCTGGTGCCGGAGAGGGCGAGTGGGAAGAGTCCGATGTAAAACTTAAAAAGTCCAAAATCAAAATGCCCAAGTTCAATTTTTCCAAACCTAAAGGGAAAGGTGGTGTCACTGGCTCACCGGAAGCATCCATTTCGGGGTCCAAAGGCGACCTGAAGAGCTCCAAGGCCAGCCTCGGTTCTCTGGAAGGAGAAGCAGAGGCTGAGACATCGTCGCCCAAAGGCAAATTCTCTTTGTTTAAAAGCAAGAAGCCGCGGCACCGCTCAAATTCCTTCAGTGACGAAAGGGAGCTGTCTGCGCCTTCCACCCCGACGGGGACTTTGGAGTTTGAAGGTGGGGAAGTGTCACTGGAAGGCGGGAAAGTCAAAGGGAAACCCGGAAAGCTGAAATTTGGTACCTTCGGTGGATTGGGGTCAAAGAGCAAAGGCCATTATGAGGTGACTGGGAGCGATGACGAGGCAGGCAAGTTACAGGGCAGTGGCGTGTCCCTGGCCTCTAAGAAGTCCCGACTGTCCTCTTCTTCTAGCAATGACAGCGGGACTAAGGTTGGCATCCAGCTTCCCGAGGTGGAACTAGTCGTTTCCAAGAAGGAGTAGCAGGTCTCTGTGTGGGTGTACATATATGTATAAAAAGACATCAGCCTTGGGTGTGTTTGTATATAAACTCCAAAGAGAAACACGCCGACAGACAGCCTCAGCATAATGCAAAGTTCTGGCCTCTGCCAGTAACAAGCGCTGAAAAGCCAACCGCCCTTAAGCTCACGGCCAGCGCTTTACAGATAGGTGAAGAGTTCCAAGTTCGTCCAGCCCATGTGCAGAGTCAACAGTATTTGCCTTAAGATTTCAGTTTTTTGTTTTTGTTTTTTTTTTGCATTGAACGCTGAGAGCTCCTGTTTACTAAGCAAGCTTCTGTGTTTATTATCCTCATTTTTACTGAACATTGTTAGCGTTGGGGCAATGGAAACCCACTTTTTCATTGTAATGACTTTTGGGGCTTTTGTTAGTAAGGGTGGGGTGGGGTGGAAGGCAGTAGGGAGGGTCAGACCTCCATTTCTCCTAAGACTGGATCTGTTCAAACAGCAAACACCCAGTGAGGGCCGAGAGGAGCTGGCGGGCAGGGCAGGGCAGGGCGTGTGGGTGTTTCTCGATCTCTGTAGCATCACTTCTCCCCCCCCCACTCCCCCCCCCCCCATATGGGTGGCGGTCCCAGCCAGTTTGGTGCTCATGGTGAGAGGGAATTACAATCTGTTTGCAGATTGGCCAACCCACCAGCTCCACGCGAGGGGCTTCCATTCTGTGTATCGTAGGAGAGATGTTTATCTTCATGACCGCCACATTCCTGAAACTAGTTCTGATATCCTTTAATAAAAGTTACCGTGATTAAGAAAATGTCCCGCACTTTAATGGCAAATTAATGGAGAATGTAAGGAAATTGATGCTGTCGAAGGCAAATAAAGCTGTTCATTAACCCTGATGTCTTGTGCCTTTGCATTCTGTGTTGGGAGTTCGAAGTCTGCACACCCAGCCCTGATAGTTCAGACTCCGTCCATCCAGCGGACTAGCTCGTTTCATCAGTGGCTAATGAGGGAAGTCTCCGTTGCCTGATTCTCTGGGTGAGGCTGGCTGCGAGTAATCAAGAGAGGCTTGGCACGTTGGCCGCCCGGGCTCCAGGACCCACCCACCCGCTTTCCATCCTCAGATACGGATACACGACTTAGAAATGGTTCTGAATGGGTCAGAAGATACCAATGGGGATGGAAAATAAGACCTACTGGGGTGGTAGAAAGGGCTCTCTCTGGCTCTGAGTTACAGGCCTGCCATCTCTTTATTTTTTATTTTTTTGCTTTTTTAAATTTATTGATTTTTGAGAGACCAGAGAGGGACAGAGCACGAGCAGGGGAGGGGTAGAGAGAGAGGGAGACACAGAATCCGAAACAGGCTGCCGGCTCCAAGCTGTCGGCTCAGAGCCCGACGCGGGGCTCGAACCCAGGAACCTCGAGATCATGACCTGAGTTGAAGTCGGATGCTCAACCGACTGAGCCGCCCAGGCACCCCGCAAGATAAATAAGACATTTAAAAGAAACGTGAGAAACCTCTCAGCCGCCCTCTTTGACGGCAGACCCAGGCTGGAGGCGGTGGCCTCGGAACAGGAGCCCTCCCTCCTGTGGTGGCAGCTGCCATAGGAGGGGCAGCGTGGAGGAGGTGCTGGGGCTGGAGGTACATGTGGGGGACCCATTCCCAGCTGGCTTTGCTTTGCCGGCCCGCCATCCCCTCTCATTTCCCACTCTCCCTCTCTTTGCTTGACACCTTCATCGCCACTCACCCCTGCCCTCTCTCAGTCCCTGATGAGGATGCTTCACGGGGTCCCCAAAGTCCTGCACGGTCCTTCAGGAGGTGTTACACTTAGAAGGGGCGGGGGAGGAGGTTGGTGGCATCAGGAGACCGGGGAGGGGCTGGGCTGGTCTCCCCAAGGTCCTTGCTCAGAGCACCGAGCGCCCCGCGGACCACAGCCTCACCTCGTACCTTGCTTTAGGCAGTGTGACAGTGGGTGGAAAGACTGGCTAAGGGGACATTTCAAAAATAGAATGACTTGGAAATGCACCACGTGCTCACAAATGGCAGTAAATGTTTTGCTTTCACACAAACTCATTTCTCAATCTGTCAGGGTCCCTACAGGAAACAAAATTCCACTTGAAGATTAGTTCAATCATAGAGGATTAGAGAAAGGGACTGTTCAAGGAATAGTGGGCAGGAACAGAGGAGCCAACAGGGGGTGACGGGAACACGGACAGCAGGAAGCTGGTATCGCCCAGGGGCCTGAAGGGGCTTGGGGAAGACATGGTGTTCCTTGGAACCCAGTGTGAGCTGGAGGCAGAGGAGGGTCCACCGGCAGGAGCTGTAGTCACAAAGGACATAGCATTTGCCAGAAAGTGCTGGTCATGGGCAACAGGAAAATGACCTTTCCTCCTTACGGTGCCTCTCCCTGGAGGGTAAGTGAGTCTAGGTGTTGCAGGTGGAGGGATCAGCCTCCTAGAAGCACAGAACTTCTGGGAGGCAGAGGGCAGGCAGAAGGGCTCTGAAGGGGGAGATACAGGTAAAGGATAATCAGGACAATGTCCCAATCCTCTCATTTTTCTGTTAGGCAAGTTTGAATTTCTGTATTTTGAGATTTCTGAAACTAGCCCTCATCACCTGGGATGTATTTGATCACAAAGTACCAGGACAATTTTTGTTTTAAACAAACACACTTAGGGGCGCCTGGGTGGCTCAGTGGGTTAAGCGTCTGACTTCAGCTCAGGTCATGATCTCGCAGTTTGTAGGTTCCAGCCCCACGTTGGGCTCTGTGCTGACAGCTCAGAGCCTGGAGCCCGCTTCGGATTCTGTGTCTCCCTAGCTCTCTGCCCCTCCCCTGCTCACACTCTGTCTCTCTCAAAAATAAATATTGAAAACACACACACACACACACACACACACACACACACACATAGGGGCACCTGGGTGGCTCACTCAGTTAAGCATCTGACTTCAGCTCAGGTTGTGATCTCAGGGTTCGTGAGTTCGAGCCCCGCATTGGGCTCTGTGCTGACAGCTCAGAGCCTGGAGCCTGCTTCCGATTCTGTGTCTCCCTCTCTCTCTCTCTGCCCCTCCTCTGCTCATACTCTGCCTCTCTCTCTCAAAAATAACATTAAAAAATAAATATATATATATATATTTGTTCCCTCTCTTTTCAAAAGGCTCCCAATGTCACCTATACATTAAAAAAAATTTTTCTTCCCCTTGGGGAAACACAAGTCTTCTTGTCTTGAAGTTTTGCAAATAGCCAAAAGTTGGGGGAAGATACTCCAGGGTTCTCAGGACAGAGCCTGGAAAGCAGTACTGGCCTGGGAGTAAATGGGATTAGCCGCGACCTTGGGCACATTAAGGTTCCTCTCTCAGCCTTGGTTTCCTCATTTGTAACATGGCTCAGGCTTGCATTCTTTAAGGCCGCTGCCTGTTCTAGCTGTTTATGATCCTTTCAGAAGTAAGGTTAATTAGGTGCGTGGAACTGTTTGGGGTCAAAAGCAAGGTGTGACTATAATATAATGTAACTAATTTTCCTGTGAGGTTGGTAGGTTGGATCAAATGTTTCCAGCAATAGCAGCGTTAGTGAATTACTGGTATGTCTTTTGTGAATTTCTGCTATGTCTCCAGTGTTCCACTGGGACTTAGCATGTTGCTGGCTCTCATCGCCCTGCCCTTGCACATTAGCCGCCGTGAATTAGTATCTGGGAGATGCAGCTGTGCATGTAACTGACGTTCCTTTACTTCTTTGTCCGTTGGGGCGTTTTCATTTATTTATTTAACTTAAAAAAAAATTGTTTTTAAGCAATCTCTACCCCCAACGCGGGGCTCAAACCCACGACCCTGAGATAGCAGTCGCATGCTCCTCCAACTGAGCCAGTCAGGCACCCCCGATGTTCCTTTTTTTTTCTTTTTTAAAGTGTATTTATTTTGACTTTAAACCTACAGAGACCTTGCAAGAGCGATACCTAGGATAATCCATATGCCTTTCACTTAGATTTTTACCAATGTTACCTCGGTTTTGTTTTTGTTTTTTAACATTTATTTTATTTTTGAGACAGAGAGACACAGAGCATGAACGGGGGAGGGGCAGAGAGAGAGGGAGACACAGAATCGGAAGCAGGCTCCAGGCTCTGAGCCATCAGCTCAGAGCCCGACGCGGGGCTCGAACTCACGGACCGTGAGATCGTGACCTGAGCTGAAGTCGGATGCTTAACCGACTGAGCCACCCAGGCGCCCCGTACCTCGTTTGTTTTAATCTATGTACAGGTTATCAGTAGCATCAGGTTTGCTGGATCGTTTGAGAGTAAACTGCAGACGCCACGACCCTTTACTCCCAAATACTTTAGCATGCATGGACATCCTGTTTAATAACGCAATACAATCAGCAAATTCAGAAAACTTAACATTGACAAGGGGCGCCTGGGCGGCTCCGTCGGTTAAGTGTCCGACTTCAGCTCAGGTCATGATCTTGCGGTTGGTGGGTTCAAGCCCTGCGTCAGGCTCCGTGCTGACAGTTTGGAGCCTGGAGCCTGCTTTGGATTCTGTGTCTCCCTCTCTCTTTGTCCCTACCCTGCTCACGCTCTGTCTCTCTCTCTCCTTCAAAAAGAAATAAACATTAAAAAAAATTAAAAGAAAACACTGGTAAAATATTCGTATCTGACATACAGTCCATTTGTAAGTTTTATTAACTGCCCAACCACTGCCTTTTGCCAAGGTCTTTATTCCCATTTTGGTTTGAACCCATGTCCACAGTCCCACCTGACGTTCAGTTCTCCTCGTCTCTCCCATCTGGTTTCTTCAGTCTGGAACAGGTGCTCAGCTTTTCCTTCCCCTTCATGACACTGATATTTTTTAAAAAAGATTTTCATATATTTTTTTAAGTTTTAATTTATTTATTCTTGAGAGAGAGCCAGAGAGAGAGAGAGAGAGAGCGAGAGAGAGAGAGCAGGGGAGGGGCAGAGACAGAGGGACAGAGTGAGAATCCCAAGGAGGCTCCACACCGTCAGGGCAGAGGCGATGATGTCCATGAACCCTAAGATCGTGACCTGAGCCGAAACCAAGAGTCAGACGCTTAACTGACTGAGCCACCCAGGGGGTGGGAGGCGACATTAATATATTTTTTAATATGCGGGGCTGGTTGTCCTCTAGAAACGTCCCTCGGCCTGGGTTTGTGTGATGATGTTTGTTTCCCTCTTGGTTACATTCGGGTTATGCACTGGGGCAGGAATACCACGGAAGCGGTGTGGGATCGCTTCTCAGGACCCGCAGGACTTGCAGCTCTTTTTTTTTTTTTTTTTTTAATTTTTTTTTCAACGTTTTTATTTATTTTTGGGACAGAGAGAGACAGAGCATGAACGGGGGAGGGGCAGAGAGAGAGGGAGACACAGAATTGGAAACAGGCTCCAGGCTCCGAGCCATCAGCCCAGAGCCCGACGCGGGGCTCGAACTCACGGACCGCGAGATCGTGACCTGGCTGAAGTCGGACGCTTAACCGACTGCGCCACCCAGGCGCCCCTGCAGCTCTTGATTAAGGAGCAGATGGCCAAGCTTCTCCACGGTAACAGTGCCATGCTTTCCCTTTGGAATTAACAAGTTAACCCAAGTTTTTTTTTTTGAGAGAAGTCCAAGTTCGGGCAAGTTTATTTCGCAAGCGCACAAGGGCTGGGTGGCACGTGGGCCCCAGCCTTGGCGTGCTGTCCGGCCGGGGCTTTTGCGAACGGGGTTCTGGTTTTGCAGCACAGAGTAGCTCTCTGTCTCTCCTCACGAGGACAAAGAATTCGGTGCATGAATGCTTGCCATAGGCGGAGAATGCCATGTGCTGTTTACCGGCCTCTGAATAGCCCTGCGGTGGCCGGCAGCCCAGCCGGGACCCACAAGCGCTTCTCAAAGCTGAATGTAGAGACTCCGTCATGGGCCACAGCGAATGTGTGTGTGGGGAACATTCTGCTGAGGAGTGCGGTTTCAGTTCCCTTTAAAAAACCTCTGTTATTTTCCACCACACACTCCGAGAGGCCTGGCCTTAATGGAACCGCTTCCCAGCAAGGGGGCCAAGGGCTGGGAAGGGTTAAGAATGACAAACCCCTCTCTTTGGACAGGACATTCCAGTCCACAAAGTGCCTTATCACTTGAGATCTCACACCGGGCTCTCAGCTCTGTGGGCAAGGAGGCATAAAAAAAGGTGAGGTTAGGGGAGGTGAAGCGATCTGGCTCAACTCACAGAGCTGGGAATAGGTGACTCTGATAGGTCAATGCAAACCTTCTGACTTAAAAAAAAATTGTGTTTTTTTCCCCCCCCTTTTCCCATGATGCTATTGCTGTTTCCCTGTGGAAACTGGGGATCTTTTTCTGGGGAGGTTTTAGGAAATGGAAGATGTCTCTTGAAATTTGTAGGGCCTTGACCTTTCAACGACATCCCTAAAGTAGATATTAAATACATATGTGCAAAGCCTCTTTCCTCAGTGAGCTTATTGTCTCGTAGGGGAATAATAATAATACCTATCTTCCTAGCCGTATGATCTTGGGCAAGTGAGTAAACCTCTCTGTGCCTCAGTTTCCTACTCTATAAAATAGGGATGATATGGTACCTCTCTCCTAGCGTTGCAATGTGTTTGGCATAAAGTAAAAACTATGTTAGTGATTACTCTTGAATACTTTGTGTTAGGCATTCTATATGATTGTACATGCTTTTTGTCTCTTTTGACTTCTACAACAACCCCAAGAAGTGGGTACTCTTTTTCTTACTTACAGGCAGACAGAGGCTCCGAGAGGTTAAGCAATGTGCTCAGGGTCACACAGCTAGAATGTAGCAGAATTCAAACTGGGTCTGGTCTGACTGAGAAGGCCGTGCTTTCTGCTTGCTCTGATTACGGGAAAGACTGTTAAAAACAGTCTATAACTGTTTCAAGGTCTGGAGAGGATTGTGGGGTACACAGTGCAGCAAAGGGAACAGGAGGAAAAGGTGGAAGTGAAGTGTGTGGGGAGGTTGGGGGGAGCAAGAGAAGGGTGGGGAACTTGGAACGGAATTCAAGACCACGGAGCTTAGCTGCTTTCTGGTCCAGCCCAGAAAGGAAAGGAAAAGGCTCTTAATCAATTTGCCCATTTTGGAAGCAGGAGGGAGACTCCGGGCCTCAAGCAAAGTGGTTCAGCCCCCTCAGCTGCTGCCAGCCCCGCTGCTCCTGCTCAGTGTTACCCAGGGTCTTTTCCTCTCCAGAGTCTTCCTTCTTCCAGGCTGATGATAAACAAGGGAGTAACTATAATCAAAGCATTTGCATTATAAGTAGCCCCACTCCCTGTCCCTGATCGCTGCCCTGGCAGCATGGAAACCTCTGGGCTGGCTCCAGCCAGCAGCCTTGGCCTCGCTGCCCCACAGCCCTGGGAATGCAGGCCAAGGCCTGCGCACAGCCCTCTGGCCAGCTGGGGCCCTGTGGGGCTGACCTCCCTCTCTGGGGCGTGGAGGGGAAGGGGGGCCAGGCAATGTGAAGGGGATTCAGAGAAGAGTAATTCTCAGACTGTGGAGAGAGCCTCCCTTTTTTATTCTTTGGCCCTGATGGCTCCAGGGCTGTGGCCAATTAGAACCGGAGACTTGCTAACGATCTGCGCTGTGAGGACCTCCCTGCTTCCAGGGTCAGACGCAGCAGCCCCATCCACCCGCCACCCGCACCCCACCCCAGGGGAAGGAACTGAGGCCCCCACCAACTGGGACCACTGGCCCTTTATTCTGGAGATGATGGGGGCTCCAGGGAAGAAGGAAGCAGAAATCTATAGGGAAAAGGGAAGAGCAGGGCCTGGGGGCCTGGAGCGGGAAGGCAGCTGGGAGGAGCAAAGTGCTAGGAGGAGAGAGGGGAGGAGGGAGATTGGAATGAGCAGCTGGGAGCGTGAAAGTGCGTGTAGAGGGGAGGTGAGAAGAGAGAACGCGCGCAGGGAGCAAGCAAAGGGGCAGCTTAGCCTCGCCTCCTATCTCCATAAGCCTCTCCTGGCTCCCCAAAAGAACTTCAGAAACAGTGAACATGCAATGTCACTTTGTCCCCCCAAACTCCAGCCTAACTTCTGTTTTTTGCTTCAGCCCCAAACCATATGACACCCTTCAGCCCTCCTCCCCCACCCCGTCCCCCCCCCCCCCATACTGTAATCACGGGGCCTGCCAGTGTCCAGAGAGTAAAAGCCTCCCACAGCAACTGCATCCCAGAGGAGTAGAGGGGAGGGAGGGAGGAAAGCAGAGGGGAGAGGGCCAGATCCAGGGAGTATCTGCCACCCCACCCTGTTCTGTCGATGTGCCAGTCACCAGGCCATCCTCGGTCCGATCCGTGGACATTTTGCCAGGCTGAGTTTTACCCACCTCAGGGCTGCTGTGAAGGTGGCGATGGTGGCCGGCTGGGACTGGGGGAGGGGCACCGTTGGTAGGGAATTGGGGACAGAAGACTCTGGGGAGGGGCTGTTCAGAAGGAAGGTACTCGAGGCCAAGGCCACACCTCCAGTGGCTTCCAGGAGAGCTGGCCTCCTTACCCAGTTGAGGAGGGACGGAGGGACGCTAGCTCTTTCCTTAGGCCAGACTTCCCTCAAGAAATGCTGTGTTGGAGAGTGACTGTGCCATAGATGTTAATACTTAGGATATTTACATTTAAGAAGAGGGCTGGGCCCATCAACTGATGAATGGATGAAAAAGATGTGGTTTATATATACAATGGAGTACTACTTGGCAATGAGAAAGAATGAAATCCTGCCATTTGCAGCAACGAGGATGGAACTGGAGGGTATTATGCTGAGTGAAATAAGTCAGTCAGAGAAGGACAGATACCGTATGTTTCCACTCATATGTGCAACTTAAAGCAACTTAACAGAAGACCATGGAGGAAGGGAAGGGGAAAAAATAGTTACAGAGAGGGAGGGAGGCAAACCATAAGAGACTTTTTTTTTTTTTAATGTTTTTTTAAAGTTTATTTGTTTTTGAGACAGAGAGAGACAGATCATGAACGGGGGAGGAGCAGAGAGAGAGGGAGACACAGAATCGGAAGCAGGCTCCAGGCTCTGAGCCATCAGCCCAGAGCCCGACGCGGGGCTCGAACTCACGAACCATGAGATCGTGACCTGAGCTGAAGCCGGACACTCAACCGACTGAGCCACCCAGGCACTCCCATAAGAGACTTTTAAACACAGAGAATAAACTGAACGTTGCTGGGGTGGGGGCGAGGGGGGCGGGGAAAATGAGTGATGGGCATTGAGGAGGGCACTTGTTGGGATGAGCACTGGGGGTTGTATGTAAGTGATGAATCACGGGAATCTATCCCCCAAGCCAAGAGCACACTCTATACACTGTATGTTAGCCAACTTGACCATAAATTATATTAAAAAATGAAATAAAATTAAGTTAAATTAAATTAAATTAAATTAAATTAAATTAAATTAAAAAAAAAAGAGGGCTGGGGCGCTTGGGTGGCTCTGTCGGTTGAGCGTCCGACTTAGGTTCAGGTCGTGATGTCACCACGGTTCATGAGTTTGAGCCCCCGCATGGGGCTCAGGCTCGCTGCTGTCAGGGAGGAGCCTGCTTCAGATCCTCTGTCCCCCTCTCTCTCTCTGCCCCTTCCCCGCTTGCGCTCTCTTTAAAAAAACAAATAAACATTAAAAAAAAAATTTTAAAGGGGGCTTTTGGGCTCCAGGGATGGGTCCCTTAAGGTGTTTGTTTCAGACCGACGGGCGGGCCAGCTCCAGGCATTGGGGGACAGGAGAGCCTTTTAGCAAAGCCTCACAAGCCGCAGAGGTAGGTCTTGTTTTCCCCACTGGGGCCCTGAGCGCTCAGCTTTCAGGGTCGTAGTGGGGCATTTGACCCCTACCTGTCTTGAGGTCTCCACTCTGGCCCGGCTTTTAACAACCTCCGGCCTTTTCAGCCTGTGGCCTGGGCTCTGTATCCTCACCTGAATGTGTGGTTTCCCCCAGGGGGCACGGCGGCCATCCTGGCCTCTATCCTCTGTGTCCAGTGGCCAGGCGGTGGGGAGGGTTGGAATGAGAACAGACAGGATGGAATAATGACCGGGCATTTTCTACTTGTAACAGTGCAAGCTCAGTTCACAACTTGAATTTCAAGTGGGCCCTTCAGGCAGATTAGGGAGGTCAAGTGAGAGAGTGGAGGCAGCCGTTGCGGATTGTCTAAATTCCTAGAAAATAAATTCTAGGAATTTAGCTGTGGGGAAGGAGGAGTGCCAAGGTGAGCACACCCCACTCGGGGCAGGGGGTCAGAGCTGGTAATCCAGGAGGCCCCGGGCGGGGAGGAGGTGGCTTTTTGCTCTTCTTTCTGTATTTGGACACCCTGGGTTTCCAAAAATCACTTGTATTTGAATCAGATCTAAGAGACAAATTAACACTTTTTTTAGCCAAGGGCTTTTTTTTTTTAATCCCCACTGAACTTCAGTCCCTCTTATGGAGGAAAACCGCTCCCTCCTAAACACCGCTTTTGGTGACTGCCCTTTGTTTGAAGTAATCATTGTCCCTAGAAATGGGAAATTACACATTACTGTTTACCGAAAGGAAATAAACACCTTGGATGACTAGGGTTCTTGCCCCCAGGGAGCGATCCCCGACCTTGCCCGCAAGCTGGGTGGGAAGCCTGCACACTACATCCTGCAAACACATTCACTTTCGGTGTTTGACCATTTCTGCAGGGGAAACGGTTGGATCCCGTGTGTCCCACGAAGCTTGCTTGCCGTGTCCTTGTTACGTCATCACGGAGGACCTTTGCTAGTCTTTTTCTGGTTGCAGAAGCAAGTACAGGAAAAAACATGGGGAACGGGGCGTGTCTCCTGCTTACTCTGTTCAGACATGGACTGGACTCTTGTTCCGTGTTCACGGGTATCTGATGAGCTCTCACTAAATAAGAGTGAATAGGAATGCTTTACTGAGACGGCCTGAGCCACAGGCAGGTTCACGCAGGTAGGAAAAGGTCTTGGAGGTGGCTCTGAGCACTGTGTCTGTCTCAGCCTTTCCGTGTTCTGGCTCCGTGGTCTCCCAAGCCCTCCCCTGCTTTTCACTCTGGCCATCGTCAACCCCGGCAGCCTCGAGCTGGCCTCTGAGCCCCACGCAGCTGTTTCCAGTGCTCTTTAACATTCCCTGCTGTCTCCAGCCCCCTGTTTTAAGCAGGTTTCTCTTCCCCATCCGTTGGATTTCAGTTTAGGCGGCATGTCTTCCTGGGATTCTTCTTCCCTACCCCCACCCCCACCCCCCACCCCCCACGTGCCTGTGCATTCGTGCTGGTCTGTAGCTTCCTGTTCTCCGCATTATTCATACTAAATTATCAGTGACTAGTTGCTTGTCTGTCTGCCTCCCCCATCAGACTGTCAGCTCTGTGAGGGAGGGATGCAGCCTGCTTGTTCAGCATCACAGCTCCGGCACAGTGCCAGGCACACAACACACGGCAGAAACTCAGTAAGCCCTTCTATCGCTATTTTGTCACTTCAGACACTTCCCCTTAGCAACATGAACTCCAGTTGCTTGGCTGCCCACTCTTGTGTATTTCCCCGGTCTCCACCCTATCTCCAACCGGTCAGCCTCTACTTGGGTAACAAACACAAACAAAACAAAACCTAGAAAATCAACAAAAGAAACACACACCAGAACTGGTTCTCTGGTAAGTTACTGCTAAGGGGTTTTGCAAATCAGCTGTTCTCCTTGAGCTGTTGATGAGTCTGATTTGACTTCAGCAAGGATGGGAAGCCTGCGGCCCGTCAGTCAGCAAACTGCAAAATCCACACCTTGCCCGTGTGCGGGACTGCCTCTCTGGGGTGGGAAAGGACGTGAAAGAAAAGCCTGGAGACCCAGGAGGTGAGATGGTGGTTGCAGAGGGCAGAGCGGGATGCTGAATGCGGATGAGGCCTGCAGGGGGTTGGTTGGAGAGGAGGAGTGGGGCTGGGGGGAGGTTCCAGATGGCCCCCACCAGAATTGCGGCGGAGATCTGATGACCAAGAATTGAAGCGAGGAGGAGGGGCTCCCTAAATCTGATCACTTTGCTCCAAAACCGGTGGCTGGCATCTGAAACGTGACTCATTGCCTGAGTCTGGGAATTGACTTTTGATTTTTCTGTTCCCAATGATTTTTATAATATTTATTTTATTTTTGAGGGGGGGGGACAGAACAGGGCGGGGCAGAGAGAGAGGGAGGCACAGAATCCGAAGCAGGCTCCAGGCTCTGAGCTGTCAGCACAGAGCCCGACGCGGGGCTCGAACCCACCAACCGTGAGATCATGACCTGAGCCGAAGTCAGATGCTTAACTGCCTGAGCCACCCAGGCGCTCCTGTTTTTATTAATTAAAAAGAAAAAAATGTCTTTCTGATGAGATTCTGAGTGTTCCGACCAGGCTTTGTTTTACTCAGTAATACAAAGAAAGCGCCTTCTTTTGCACACCCCCCCCCCCTCCTGGTCCCTCCCTCCCTTCCTTCCTAGTGAAATTTTTGACCGGAAAGCCTAGCCAGGATGTGGAGAGTTGTGTTTTCCACCTGAAGCAAGGTGGGGCTGCCCTTCTCTTTGTTGTGACAAACTGCGTCCCCCCCACCCTGCCGTTCTCCTCTTTGAGCTGGACAAACACAGCGGCAGTGGCCCCGTTGCCAGCGCAGACCTTTGCAGAATGAGACAAAGCCCTTGTGTATTTTGCCGGGAAGCACTTGGCTGTGACGTCCAGGCATGCGAGCGCACAAAAGCGTTTGCGGTGCCCCTCCCTGCACACGGCGCTCACACGCACGCCTTCCGGAGCCTCCTTCGAGGACAGCAGGGCCGGAGTGTGGTAAACGTGTTTATCTTTCTCAGGTTTGGGCAAAGCCCTTCTAGGAAGTAGATTTTGAGGCATTGAGATCAGAAACCTCCTGGGGAAGTGGTATGCAATTGTGTGTTTTCGTGTGGTGCAGCGTGTTTGAGCGATGGCCGTTTGTCAAGAAAGAGATCCCATTTGCAGCCCAACACAGACTTGTCCTTTGGCAGCTGACTGGGTGTTTGTGCTGGCTCCTTACCTACAGACAGCAGGGCCCTGGAGGGAGGAAGGACTCCCCAGCTGAGGGCGAGAGGATATGTGAATTGGTGGGTTAGGAACCCTCCAGCTGATTCTCCTAATTTAAAGTGGAAAAGAGGGGAGCCTGGGTGGCTCAGGTCATGATCTCAGTTAGTGGGTTCGAGCCCCACGTCGGGCTCCGTGCTGACAGCTCAGAGCCTGGAGCCTGCTTCGGATTCTGTGTCTCCCTCTCTCTGTGCCCCTCCCCTACTTGTTCTCTCTCTCTCTCTCTCTCTCAAAAATAAATACACATTAAACAAAAATTTTAAGTGGAAAATAGACGAGATGGAGGTGGTTCTTTCGCCAGCCTGATCTCCAGTATCCACTACCGAGCAGTTTAAAACTCACTTGGATTTTATACACCACGAGGGCTCTGCAAAGCTGCTCACCACGCCCTGTGTCGGGCTCTATGAGGGACTGCACGTAGGTTTGGGAGGAACAGGTTGAAACCTGACTTTGATCATTAGCAAAGCCAGCCTTCCACAGCAAACATGAATCTCCTGGCCAGATTATCTCAGCCTTCCAGCGCCCGTGTGAACTGGCTTGACAGAGAAGCTGGCTGGGCCAGGGTTCAGGTGGGGCAGCCTAGTGCCTATAAGGTGTGATTTGAAGGCCTCAGGAAAGACCCACCCTGGCCTGAAATGTCTTCCCACTGGCTCATCAAGGATGTCTGCAATTTCACTGTTAGTGAGTCATTCCTTTGTGTTTACCATGGACATTCTCTTTGCTGTCCCTCTGAAATGCAGGTTGCTCTGGGGTATAGACCTTACATTCTTAACCTTCTCACCTTAAATTCTACTATTAATCTCTTGGATAAACCACCACCTCTGTTCCATTTTTTCTCTTGCTAGTTTTATTGAGATACAATTGACATACAACCTTGTGTTAGTTTTAGGTGTGCCACGCAATGACTTGATATTTATATACATTGCAAAGTGATCCCCACAATCAGCTTAGTTCCACTTTCTAAATCTTAGGCCTCTCTCGAGTCACCTCACCTACGCTGTTCCCTGTGTCGTTCGGTGTAGACAGGAAGCAGAGCTGGAAGCCAGGTGGCCTGGTGTGGGGACAGAGGGGAGGAGGAAGGCGACTGAGGGCGCTGAGGACCAGCAGGCTCTCACGTAGCTTCCTGGCCCCATAAGGGCTGCCGGCCGCAGTGCTCTGGTTCCAGACGGCGCACGAGGGGAAATGTCCTCTCTGCTTTTGGCCGTGGTGGAGCCCTGTCAGTCCTTCAGGGCTCCTTCCCTCGCTACTCTGGCTTCCTTTCCCTCACTCTCCGCACCCGGGCTATCCCTCCTTCCAACCACTCTCTCGCAGGCAGCCATCCTCACTGTAAGGGGCCCCCTGAAGAAGAGCGCCTCTCACTGGTACCCCGAGGCGCTACAAGCTCCTGAGCCAGACCAGAGCGGGGTGGGGGGCACCCTTTCCTCTTTCCGCACTTGGGTCTCAATCCCTCCCGAGGCTCCAGGCAGGGGCCCCACAGCTGCCAACTACAGACACCCCAAGTTGGGCAGCTGGCTGAAGTGGGCGTGGAGGGTGCTCAGTGAGGGGCCAGCCAGGGGCTGCGGGTCTCCACTAAGGCCTTAAACCATTCTCGCCTCTTCCTCTTTCCCGGGCCTGGAAGAGATGACTGGAGCCTATCGAGGCCATGGCCCTGCCACGAGGCACGTCGTATCAGCCCGTGCCTCTCTCCCAGAGTCACCTCCCTCCCTGCAAAGTGGATATGCCATAAATTCCACTGGAATGTAAGCTCCATCAAGGCAGGTATTTAAAAAAAAAAAAAAAATTTTTTTTTTTTTTTTTTTTTTTTTTTTTTTTTTTTACATTTATTTAGTTTTGAGAGACAGAGAGAGACAGAGCACGAGCAGGGGAGGGGCAGAGAGAGAAGGAGACACAGAATCCGAGGCAGGCTCCAGGCTCTGAGCTGTCAGCCCAGAGCCTGACGCGGGGCTCGAAGAACATTTCCAAAGATTTCATTTTTTTCCCCTATTTTGCCCATCTCCCCACAAAAATTTAACTTTTTTCTATCTTTTTTGTTTGTTTGTTTTGAGAGCGAGCGAGCGCATGCACGCTAGAGTTTATGAGCAGGGGAGAGGGGCAGGGGGAGAGAGAAAATCCTAAGCAAGTGCCATACTCATTGTGGAGCCCGATGCAGGGCTCGATCCCATGAACTGTGAGATCGTGACCTGAGCCAGAATCAGGAGGCGGACGCTCAACTGAGCCACCCAGGTGCCCCTCACATTTTAATAGCTACTCAAAATTGCCCTCCCAAAAGGCTGTATCCACATATGTTCCCACTCCATACCCTTACTGGTTTTTAATTTAATTTATTTATTTGAGAGACAGAGAGAAGAGGTAGAGAGCAAGCAGGGGAGGGCAGAGAGAGAGGGAGACAGAATCCCAAGCAGGCTCCATGCTGCCAGCACAGAACCTGATACAGAGCTTGAACTCACAAACTGTGAGATTATGACCTGAGCTGAAACCAAGAGTCAGACGCTTAACCGACTGAGCCACCCAGGTGCTGCAATACCCTTATTGGTTTTCAGAGATCTCTTATTTTTTTCCCAATCTGTTGGCCAAAAGCCATTATCTCATTGTTAGAATAAAAATGTTCGGTTCAATCCTCTTGGCCGGAAATTGTGAGTGATTCACATTAGTAACATAACCACATGTATAGTAATAAAGCTATTTAATTGCTATGTATTCTGTTACTTAGTAACTATTTTACATGGAGTGAGTAATAATCAGGAATAGGTACAGATCAGTTTTCTCCCCATATTCCACCATGACCTTTATTTATTTCTATTTTTTTTTTTAATTTTTTTTTTCAACGTTTATTTATTTTTGGGACAGAGAGAGACAGAGCATGAACGGGGGAGGGGCAGAGAGAAAGGGAGACACAGAATCGGAAACAGGCTCCAAGCTCTGAGCCATCAGCCCAGAGCCTGATGCGGGGCTCGAACTCACGGACCGCGAGATCGTGACCTGGCTGAAGTCGGACGCTTAACCGACTGCGCCACCCAGGCGCCCCAATTTATTTCTATTTTTAAAAAAATTTTCGGGGTACCTTGATGGCTCAGTAGGTTAAGTGGCTGACTTCGGCTCAAGTCATGACCTTGCGGTCCGTGAGTTCAGGTCCCGCGTCGGGCTCTGTGCTGACAGGTTGGAGCCTGGAGCCTGCTTCTGATTCTGTGTCTCTCTCTCTCTCTGCCCCTCCCCTGCTCACTTCTCTCTCTCTCTCTCTCTCAAAAATAAATAAACATAAAAAAATTTATTAAGAAAATTAAAAAATATATTTATTTATTTGGAAAGAGAGCGCAAGCGTGAGTGGGGGAGGGGTAGGGAGAGAGGGAGAGAGAATCCCAAGCAAGCTTTGTGCGGTCAGCGCAGAGCCTGAGATGGGGCTCAATCCTATGGACTGCGAGATCACGATGAACCAAAATCAAAAGTCAGACGCTTAACCAACTGAGCCGTTCAGGCACCCACCCTGCCCCATGACTTTTAGATGTAAAACACAAGAATCTGGGGTCTTGGAGGGTGCAGACCTCCACTTCTCCCTGCTTAATCTGTCTTCAAAGCGGCTCCAGTGAGTTCTTTGGTGCCACAGCCTCACCTTCCTTCATGTCCCTTCCTGCTGCACAGCGGCTGTGTCCCGGAATGACATGTCACATGGTCCAGTCTCAAGCAGCAGTATGTTCTCTGCCTCTGGGTTTCTCCTTTAATCAGTTCGGAACACGTCAGCTGGTTTTGTCCTTTGCTTGACTTTGAGGTTATCATCAGGGCCATCTTCGGGTACATCAGAAGCTATGTCATGGGCTGGATCCCACCTTAATCTTGTCCAAGCTCACACATCACCTCGGACAATGTTTTCCACAGAGAAGTGCATTTTTCTTAATGTTTATTTTTGAGAGAGAGAGAGAGAGAGAGCGAGCAGGGAGGGGCAGAGAGAGAGGGAGAGAGAGAATCCGAAGCAGGCTCCAGGCTCTGAGCTGTCAGCACAGAGCCTGATGCGGGGCTCGAACCCACGAATCGTGAGAAGTGCATTTTAAAAGGAGGAAAAGCTATGAGAGCGTTTGGGATTTTACACTATTTAAATTTCGTGTCTATTTCCCTCCCTTACTCCCACCTTGACTCCATGTGTTCTTTGCTCTATTCTTCTCAACCTCCGTATCCAGGATAATATAAAAATGGCAGCTATAAATGATTCTTCCCCCCTGTAAGTTTTCTCTAGGCCTGGTTCTTTGTTACTGACAACATCTAGCTTGGAATCATTTAGTGACTCTGGGGCACCTGGGTGGCTCAGTCGGTTAAGCGTCTGACTTTGGCTCAGGTCATGATCTCATGGTTTGTGGGTTTGAGCCCTGTGTCGGCTTCTGTGCTGACAGCTTGGAGCCTGGAGCATGGTTCGGATTCTGTGTTTCCCTCTCACTCTGCTCCTCCCCAACTCACGCTCTGTCTTTCTCTCTCTCTCTCTCTCAAAAATAAACATTAAAAAAAAAAATCATTTACTGACTTTTCTATTACTCTTCAACCAAGTTGGAACCAGTCTCCAATAAGGCTGGGTTGAATAATGGCTTCCTCCTTTGGTTTATTAGGATTTTAAGGGTTGTGACTTGTTTTGATGATTTCAGATTAATTTTGCAAGTTTGTGTCAGAAAGCCATTTACTTGAAAATTTGATTGTTCCATTTTCTAAAGTGCATTGGAACGGAATTCCTTTTCTGCCCTTTCATACAGTCCAGCTACTACAGGATCTTTATTTTGCTCGTTTTAGTAATATTACTTTGTTCTTTCTTTTTAAAAAAAAAAATTATTCATTTTTGAGAGACAAAAACAGAATCCAAAGCAGACTCCGGGCTCTGAGCTGTCAGCACAGAGCCCAACGTGGGGCTCGAACTCACAGACCATGAGATCATGACCTGAGCCAAAGGGGGCCACTTAACCCACTGAGCCACCCAAGTGCCCCTTACTCTGTTATTTCTAAAGCGCACAAGTTTTGACCACAAGGTACGCCAACAGGACGCTGCTAGGTGATCTATATATTTAGCTAAGAACCATACTTTCGTCAGGGATCACTCTTTATTTTGGATATTCTAATAACTTTGGCTTGGACATTTTCCCCCTACCTCTGCCACTTCCGAACTGTGTGATCTTGGGCACGTTACTCACACTCTCTGAGCCTGTTTTCTCTTGAGTAAAACGAAGTTAAGAGTAGCTACTGTCTCCACAGTGGCCACAAGGGGTTAACACACAATTTGAATTGTGGTTGGCACGTGGTAAGGGCTGATGTGTTTGCCATTACTATGCAGTCCTTTCTGAAAGAAAAAACATTCCTTTCTTCTGTGGTTATTTGGACTGCTTCTGAGTCTCATTTTATAATTGAAAACTGAGCAAATTAAAATAGAAGAAAGAATCACTCCATGCGCAGTTACTCAACCAAACCCTATATGGAAAAGGCAAGATTGTTTCTCTAAAATAATTCACACCTGATTAATCTATTAGAATTTTTGAAAATTTGTGGACGAAGAAGAATTGGTGCAATTGGATTAATCTATGTGTAGGTTTTAGGAGCCTTGGAAGTTCTCATGCCACTGGTGTTATCATTCAGCAGAAAGAATATTTCTTTCTTTCTTTCTTTCTTTCTTTTCTTTCTTTCTTTCTTTCTTTCTTTCTTTCTTTCTTTCTTTCTTTCTTTCTTTCCTTCCTTCCTTCCTTCCTTCCTTCCTTCCTTCCTTCCTTCCTTCCTTCCTTTGTTCCTCCCTCCCTCCCTCCCTTCTTCCCTCCCTTCCTCCCTCCCTCCCTCCCTCCCTTCCTTCCTTCCCTCCCTCCCTTCCTTGCTTCCTTTCTTTCTTCCTCCCTCCCTTCCCTTCCTTCATTCCTTCCTTCTTTTCTTCCTTCCTGCCTCCCTCCCTTCCTTCCTTCTTCCTTCCTTCCTTCCTTCCTTCCTTCCTTCCTTCCTTCCTTCCTATTGAATGATTACAACCTCCCTCCCTCCCTCCCTCCCTCCCTTCCTTCCTTCATTCCTTCCTTTCTTCCTTCCTCCCTTCCTTCCTTCCTTCTTTTCTTTCTTCCTTCCTCCCTCCCTCCCTTTCTTCCTTCCTTTCTTCCTTCCTCCCTTCCTTCCTTCTTTCCTTCCTTCCTTCCTTCCTTCCTTCCTTCCTTCCTTCCTCTCTCTAAGCCACAAACATTTCCAGAGTACCTGCGAAATGGGGGTACCTGCGAAATGGGGGGGCCCACTGTCCTAGGCTCTACGAACAGGGACACAAAGACAAATAATCCATGGTTCCAGCCCTTAGGAAAGTCTAGTGGGGGATCTTCTTACTACTCATGGTGAGGAAAAATTTAAGTGCCCCCAACATCCCTCTGAAAGCTTGGGGCCAGGGAGATAAAGCATCTGTGAAAAGGAAGCACGAATAAGAAGATTCACCGGTTTGAAATTGAATCCCATTCATCAAGCTCCAGGTTGCTTCCTCCCAGGAGAAGAGTCATTTCTTGGGATGATGTTCAACTTGTGCAAACCCATGGAAAGAACATTCCGTTGAAGTTGCTGATAGCAATCATGTTCTCCATGAACTGGTTTCCATGTTGCTGCCAGATGGAATCCTGGCATCGGCCAGGGAATCCCGTGGCCAGGTGGGCCTGCCAGCCATCCAGGATGGTTACCCAGGATTGGAGCTCTCCCACCGAAAGTTTCAGGAACTCCCCCGGTGGAGTCCACTGGTTGGAACTCCTGTGCCACAACATCAAACTCGGTGCTGGACAGAGAGAAGGTGCTCAGCGGACGCTAACTCACAACCCTCCTTTCCACACCTTCGCTCGACAGCAACTTGTTCTCAGAGTTACATGGTACCTTAAATCCCCGTGGACGGGGACCCGGTCTGCTGAGCTGATGAACCCTAGGCAGCATTGCCCCCCTTGTAGGAGGTTCACTGGACTTTCACAGAAGGATGTCTTTCAGTTTTTGCCAACTCTCTTAAGATTCTGTCATCTCTCCCACAGGCAGAGCATCCAAGTGAGGGAGGAGGAGGCCGGGCTGGGATGTGGGGGGGTGCAGAGTTGGGGCCTCGGGGTATTTCAGGCACCCGTTGAGACATGTTAATCGGTCGGACGATCTGAAGAGTGGCCTGTGATAATCCTTGTCCTTTGTTAGAACCCACCACAGCCTTCAGCACTGGGATGCAAGGACCAGACTAAGCCCGAGGAAACTGGCAACCGAGCAGGGCAGTTTCGATCTCCATCCCAAATGCAGGTGAGAGAAGGAGGGGGGTTTGAAAGAACAGCTGTGGGGAGGGTACCCTCCATCCAGCAGAGGGCTCATGGGAGTGCCTGCAGAGGACCATGCCTTCCCCGGCGGTGCAGAAGTCTCTCCCTCCCCGGGGGCTAGGAATTCAAGTCTTCCTCCCGGCTTCTGGAAAAGCGTGTGGAGAATGCACTTGCTACAGAAGAATTCTCAAGGCTTGCTCCGCGCCCCCCCTCCCTTTTTTTCCCCCCCAGTTAGTTTACATACAGTGAGGGCTTCCTTTGAAAGGAGGGCTGCTGGGGATTGTTTACATGCTTATAGGACAGTGTCTATTTTTCGGGGGTGGGGAGGGGCAGAGAGAGAGGGAGAGAGAATCCCAGGCAGGCTCCACGCTGTCCGCGCAGAGGTCGACTCGGGGCTCGAACTCACAAACCATGAGACGGTGACCTGAGCTGAAATCAAGAGTGGGACGCTTAAACTGCTGAGCCACCCAGGCGCCCCCTATAGGACAGTGTCTATTAAATGAAGAGTTCAGGGTGGGGCCGAGGCCAGAGATTTACGATTAAAGGGTTCCTATCCAGGTCTAGTTGAAGATCAACCAGGGTTTAAGGAAAAACTATAAAGGAAATATTTTCTCAGGCCTCCTGGAGGGGAGGCACCCATGTGAAGGGCGAGACGGAGGAACAAGTAACTGCAGAGTGGAAGTCCTGGATCATAGGGGACCGGCCAAGGGCTGTTGGGTCAGTCCAGGCCGTAGCCATGATTTGGGCCTGCACAACAATTAAACTTTTTTTTTTTTTTTTTTTTTAAGTTTACTTACTTATTTTGAGAGAGAGAGGGGGAGGAGAGGCAGAGAGAGAGAATCCCAAGCAGGCTATATGCTGCCAGCACAGAACTTGATACAGGGCTTGAACTCACGAACTGTGAGATCATGACCTGAGCTGAAACCAAGAGCCTGAAACAGTCAACCGACTGAGCCCTCCAGGTGACCCACATCTCTTGTCTTGAGGTCTGTGTGGTTGGGGGGAGGGACTCTCCCCTCCCTTCCCAGGCCCTCTGGGGGCTCTCTTCTCGCAAGCTTGCAAATGGCAGAACTTCCCAGGGACCTGGCCTGGGGTCTTTATTTTACTGACTCTAGACTCTCTCTGGGTCACCTCGTGGGGCCTGCTGGTTCAAGCCTGCTTTTCCGAGCGCCAGGCCTGACGTCTTAGATTTTCATTGCTTACTGCAGTCGCCTCCTAACTGGTCTGCCTGTCACAGATCTGTCCCCTCCGCGGCTGGAGTGAGTTTTAAGTAGAGGCCAGCCTAACATCTTTCACGCCAGCTGAGCAAAGTGCTCACAGGTGCCCAAAGTCACTGCGCCGGTGCCAGCTCCTGTGTGTTCACGATGCCCTTCCACACGCCTTCTGCTTCTGTTTTTGCTGGGCATTTGAGTCACGAACCCAGGCCCACCTGAGCCTCTGGGCTCGGCGTCCCTTCTCTGTGTTCTCCCATGGTGCCCGGGCATCCCTGTTTCGGCTCCCACAGTACGGGGCTTCCACCAGACTTCACATCCAGTGGGGACCAGGAAGGTCCCCGGCACAGCGTGCCAGGCGCATAAAAGAGATGATTGCAAGAGCTTCGGGCTGGCTTCCCGGCCGCACGTGGCCGGATAGTCCTCTCTTGCCCCTTTGGGAGCGAATTCTAGCTTCTCACAGTGTTTGCCTTGCCCACGCGGCACTTTTTGCTTGTACGGTGTCCTTCGTCGACATTTATGAAGTGTCTTGAGATTTAAAGGTGTTCGGGATCCTTTCCTCAAAGGACTTGTTAAACTCTGATGCACAATATCTAGTCAGTTCGATGAGCATTTATCGAGAGCCGGCGCGGAAGGAGGCGGAATTAAAGCAGCCGAGAACAGGGATTCAGATCAAGTGTGTGCAGCTTAGAGGAACTTGCTGTGGCTTTTTGTCTGGCTGCGGCTTAGTCTAAACTAGAGGGAGAGATTACAGTTATATTTGTCGGGGACTCATCGACAGACCGTGTCACAGGCTTTCCCCGGGTCACGATCCTGGATGGCTCAGCTGGTTGAGCATCTGACTCTTGATCTCAGCTCAGGTCTTGATCTCAGCGTCATGAGTTCAAGCCCCGCGTTGGGCTCCATGCTGAGTGTGAAGTCTACTTAAAAAAAAGAGGGGTGGTGGTGGTGGTGGTGGAAAGAAACCAACTTCTATGTCCCGCACTTTCATGGACTTTGAAGCTGGGTTTTGTGTCAACATGACTTCACTGGGATGCCGGAAATGAACCTTTTCTGCCCCTGCCAGGAGCCTCCGGCTCTCTCTAAATCAACTCCTCCGGAGGATTCTGCCCTTTCCCTTAATAGTTAAAAACACCTTTGAACGGCACACAACTTGTGTTTGCTTCCTCGTGGCAACACGGCTGTCAACTGTGGTCATAAAGGCGTTTCGGGAAGCAGATCAGCGGGTGTGACCAGAAAGCCACTGCTGCACTTTGAGATACGACTGTGAGGTTTCAGCCAGGGGGCTTTTCAGTCGAGGCATCTCCCCGGGTCACACAGTGTCCTAAGGGCTCAAGTGGAAGCCTGGGAAATTGGCCACAGTGTCGCAGGTCACGCTGTCTAGCCCTGCTCTGGGACTGCACTGCTTGGGGTCGAATCCTCGTTCCTGCCCAAACTCTGAGCTTGGGAAGTTCCAGTGTCCTCATTTGTGAAATCCTGGTGGGATGATTGGGCGACTCCTCTTACATGGTGGCCGCGTGGATTGAGCCCCTTGGTCCCTAGATGGTGCTTAGACACATAGGAAGTGTGAGCTGTTGCCATTACGCCCTTTCATCGGCCTCGCCTGGGACTGTTCACCGTGGGCACTTGCTCTAGGTCAACCAAGCTGTCATCAGCTGTCCCCCACCGTTTGCGTACCTCACTGTCCCTGTGCCTGGCGTTCGAGGCCCCTTTGCTCTCTGCTTCTCTGAGCATCTTACTGCAGTCCTGTCCTCTTCCGTATTGTCCTTGCAACAAGCTTCTGTTTTGCCCCTGCCTGCCCCCCCCCCCCGCCCCTGCAGTTCTCTCCCTCTCCCAATTTCGAAGCCTCTGGATGGAATGGATGCAGACATTCCTGTGCCCATGGCTAATCGTGGGACAACTCTAGGATAATTTTTCATTTGCCTTTGTGTTTGTAAATCTTATAGAACCCTTGCCGGTGGACTAACCCGTGAGATCACCATCTATTTTCTAAAAGTTCTCTTTTCCTCCCCCCTCCCCTCCCCTCCCCTCCCTTCTCCTCCTCCCCTCCCCTCCCTTCCCCTCCCCCACTCCCCTCCCCTCCCCTCCCCTCCCCTCCCCCTCCCCTCCCCTCCCCTCCCCTCCCCCCCCTCCCCTCCCCCCCCCTCCCCTCCCCTCCCCCCTCCCCCTCCCCTCCCCCCTCCCCCTCCCCTCCCCCCCTCCCCCTCCCCTCCCCCCTCCCTCCCCCCTCCCCCTCCCTCCCCCTCCCCTCCCCTCCTCCCTCCCCTCCCCCTCCCCTCCCCTCCCCCCTCCCCCTCCCCTCCCCTCCCCCTCCCCCCTCCCTCCCCTCCCCCTCCCCCCTCCCCTCCCCTCCCCCTCCCCCTCCCCTCCCCTCCCTTCTCCTCCTCCCCTCCCCTCCCCTCCCCCTCCCCTCCCCTCCTCCCTCCCCTCCCCTCCCCCTCCCCTCCCCTCCCCCTCCCCTCCTCCCTCCCCTCCTCTCCCCCTCCCCCTCCCCTCCCCCTCCCCTCCTCCCTCCCCTCCCCTCCCCTCTCCTCTCCTTTTTTTCCCTTCCCTTTCTTTCCCTTCCCTTCCCTTCCCTTCCCTTCCCTTCCCTTCCCTCCCCTCCCCTCCCCTCCCCTCCCCTCCCCTCCCCTCCCCTCCCCTCCCCTCCTCTTCTCTCCTTTTCTTTCTTCCCCTCCCCTCCCCTCCCCTTTTCTTTCCCTCCCCTCCCCTCCCCTCCTTTCCTTTCCCTTCCCTTCCCTTCCCTTGCCTTCCCTCCCCTCCCCTCCCCTCCCCTCCCCTCCCCTCCTCTTCTCTCCTTTTCTTTCCCTCCCCTCCCCTCCCCTCCCCTCTCCTCTCCTCTCCTTTTCTTCCCTCCCCTCCCCTCCCCTCCCCTCCTCTTCTCTCCTTTTCTTTCCCTCCCCTCCCCTCCCCTTTCTCCTCCCTTCCCTTCCCTTCCCTTCCCTTCCCTTCCCTTCCCTTCCCTTCTCTTCTTTTCTTGTTTATTTACTTATTTGGAAGGAGAGACAGAGTGTGTGAGTAGGGGAGGGGGTAGAGAGAGAGGGAGAGAGAGAATCCCAAGCAGGCTCCACACTGTCAGTGCAGAGCCTGATCCCAGGCTTGAACCCACCAACCGTGAGATCCTGACCTGAACTGAACTCAAGAGTCGGACGCTCGACTGACAGAGCCACCCAGGTGCCCCACCATTTTGTTTTTTGCCTCTATGAATTAACTACTTAGGTCACTCGTATCAGTGGAACCATACCATATTTGTCCTTTTGTGCCTGGCTTCATTTCACTCAGCATACTGTCCTCATGGTTCAGCCAGGTTGTAGCAGGTGTCAGAATTTCGTTTCTTTTTAAGGCTGAATAGTGTTCCATTTGTACGTGTATATATGCATGCCGCATTTTGTTTATCCATTCGTCCATCCATTATGGACATCCAGGTTGTTTCCACATCTTGGCTATTGTGAATAACGCTGCCAGAAACAGTATGGCACCGGTTTCCAACCCGCTCTGCCTGTTTCTGCCCCGGGAACCCTCTGGTCTCCTCTTAGCCCAGCAACAGGTTGGAGCCTTTTAAAACGTGAGTCAAATAACGTCATTCCTCACTCACAACCTTCCCTTGCTCTCCCTCTGACTCGAGGCAGATCTCAAGGGCTTGCGAAGGTCTGCTGGCCCTCACCACTCTTCTGACCTCAGCACTCGTCTTTTATTGAGCTCCGGCCACAAGGGTTTCCTTGCTCCTTCACCTCAGGGCTCCTGCGTTTGCCATGAACTATGCCTGGAACGTTCTTCCCTCAATCAGCTCTTTGCCCTCCAGTGTCACTCGACCGGAGAGCCTTCTTTGATACATAAAGTAACAAGCCCTCCTTCCCCTGACCTCAAGCACCGCCATTTACCCGTTTCCCTATCGCTCCCTGGAGTAGATTAACACCCTAATTTGCTCGCTTCCTTCTTCCTCACTAGAAGGTAAGCTTCATGGTGTCAGGGGCTCTGTTTGGTTTCCTGTGGTGTCCTCAGTGCCTAGCACATAGTGTGCTCAGTTCGTATCTGTTGAATGAATGGGCGGTGCTTTGAGGTCCCCACCTTAACGGACCCCTGATGTTTCTGTGCCTCTGACCACTGGGCAGAGGCGACAAGATCCTGCTGCTGTCAAGGCTTCAGTGTCATCCTTCTGGCCCAGGGCAGCTTCAAAATGAAGTGAAACTGGTTGATCAGCATTTGCCGCTCCCTTTGGCCTCAGTGGGTTCTTAACATGCATGTCCCTGATGGCTGCAAGGATTTCTCCTAAGATACACAGCCCTTCAAAGACGTGTCCCACACGTGGTGTTCCTCACACGGGGCTCTTGTGGGTATCTTCTCAGGGGCCCGAGGATTCGACCCGATTTGAAATTTTGTTTTCACATTTTGATGACCCTCTGTGAAAAGAGAAAGAATGGAAGCATACTTACTTTTGTGTTTTTGTTTGTTGATGACCGTCTTCCCGCCAAGGAGTGCCACATAAGTGGTTCGCGGGAGGTGTTTGCTTTTGTCTGTGGATGGTACTCTCGGTACCCAGTGACCACCTGAGGCAATGGCCTCTAATTCTTAAACTGGGGTCATTGGTTCGTGGAGGTCTTCCTGCAAATCTGTGATCATTTTTTTTTTCCTGTAAAAGGTGTCCGAATGAGAAGTATTCGGACTGCACCGCCATTAACCACGAGCTAGAGTGAAGGCTGAGATACGAAACTAGGATAGAAATCTTCCAGGCTCCACGTGGTTGTTTCACAAGGGTCTGAGTCAGCCAGAGACAACGGGGTAGTAAAATAGAGGCAGGAACCTTGGCTGTAGAGTCTGGAACAGCCTCTGTCTCTGAATTAACCGTGTGGCCCTGGCTTTGTCAACTCACCTTTCTGGGTCTCAGTGCTTCATCTTTAAGTTCTCTTCCAGCTCAGACATTTGGTTTTGTGAGGTCCGTCGAGCAGCAATGTCCGTTTGAACACCAAGAGAAATACTTTGTTGGTACCGAGCCCAGGGCACTGGCAATGAGGATTAACAATGACTACATTTGACGGGTGTCCATTCAAGTCTTGCTTTCTCCAAATGGCTTTTTCTGAAGACGTTATCTAAAATCACACCCTGATTTCTGTCCCATTTATCCTGTTCGATTTCTCTTCATATTCTTTTCCTATGTTTTTGAGGAAATCTCTTTTTTTTTTAAATTTTTTAAATGTTTATTTACTTCTGAGACAGAGAGAGACAGAGCATGAGTGGGGGAGGGGCAGGGAGAGAGGGAGACACAGAATCCGAAGCAGGCTCCGGGCTCCGAGCTGTCAGCATAGAGCCCGACGTGGGGCTTGAACTCACGGACCGTGAGATCACGACCTGAGCCGAAGTCGGTTGCTCAACTGACTGAGCCACCCAGGTGCCTCGAAATCTGACTCTTATTATCATTATTATTTGGTCATTTCTTATTATCTCTTTTCCTTCTAAAGGTCGACTCTATAAGGTGGAGTCTTTTCTAAGACTGTGCCCCAGAACCTTGGGACACTGCCTGTCATTTTGGAGACACCAGTCAACATTTGCTGAAAAGCCTAATGATTTGAGCACCTCCTTTGGTTTGGATACTGTCCCAAGTGCTTTACCCTTCAATCAGTACGTGCATTAAGGAAGAATTATTATTAGCCTTACGCAGTGGCTGAGAAAACTGGGGTCTCATGACTTACCTCTAAGGGTCGGAGCTGGGACTTGAACCCAGGTAAGTTGTCCACCTTGCTGTATTCACCCCTAGCTTTGGGACCTCTACGGGAGGGCCCCAGTACCAAATGCATCAAGGCACAGGTAGGGCTCTGTTTTTCTTCTCTTCTTTCTAATATTGCTCTGTTCATGGGGAAAGGGAAAATCAAACTCTCATTTATTGAAGAGGCTATACTTTCCCCATTGTGTATATCCCTGGCTCCTTTGTTATAAATTAATTGACCATAAATGCATGGGTTTATTTCTGGGCTCTCTAGTCTGTTCCATTGACCCGTATATCTGTTGTTATGCCAATACCATACTGTTTTGATTATTGTAGCTTCGTAATATAGTTTGAAACCAGGAAGTGTGATGCCTCCAGCTTTGTTCGCCTCTCTCAGGATTGCTTTGGCTGTTTTGTGGTTCCGTACAAGTGTTCGATTGTTTTTTCTATTTCTCTGAAAAATGTCATTGGGATTTTGATAGAGATGGCATCCACTCTGTAGGTTGTTTGGGGAAGTGTTGGCAAAAATCAAACTCTCAGAGCCCTCCCTGACTGCCTTTGTTTGCTCTGGCTGTACAGAAAACACTGGGCAGAACATTCCAGAACTGGGTGGCTCGTTAGCTTTCCTCTGGTTCCACCCATCCCTTCATTTTATTTTGCTTTATTATTATTTTTTAAAAATGTTTATTAAGTTTTGAGAGAGAGTGCAAGTAGGGAAGGGGCTTAGAGCGGGAGACAGAAGATCTGAGATGGGCTCTGCTCTGATGGTAGCCAGCCGGATGTGGGGCTTGATCTCGCTAACCTCGAGATCATGACCTGAGCCAAAGGCAGACGCCTAACCGACTGAGCCACCCGGGTGCCCCAACTCCCATAACGTCTTGAACTACAAACTGGCAAATTCGTGAGCCTTCAGCAGTCTGACCGGTAAACCAGAAGGCCCGTGGAGGGAGTGCCGCGACCCACCCCACCTGGTCTGTCGCCATCTAGTGGCCCTCTCGGGTGTCCCCTAACGTGGGTGCTGTTCAGTTTCTGTAGAAGCAGTTGCTCACTGAGGTCCCTGCCTCTGAGCAGGCCACCCTCCAGGCATTTCTTCTTCATCTGAAAACCACGTCTTTCAAAATGTCATCTTTTGGGGGGTCAGATGCACCAGGATGAGCTTCAGGACCATGACGTGGGCATCTTTGTATCTTCATGCTCCTGACCGTTAGCTGTCTTCATCTTTTCCCTCCTAGGCCTCCTAGGGGTTAAATGCTATCAGGAAGAAGCAGGGCAAGTTCCCCTGCTTACTCTGCACATGAGGAATGAGGACTATTTGACGTTCATGAGTAAGCTATTGCCTATTGATGTTCCGATTACAGAGAAAATGTCCTTGTTCCTCTTTGTTACCCGTGAAACGGCGGCGAACGGTGCAAGATCGACTATAATTGTGTGCTTGAGTGATGTGGTCTCTATGACACTAGGTGCAGAAATTCAGGGGAAGAAAGTATTGGAGATGGTCAGGATGGTCAGGTAATAATAAAAACAAAAGTAACACAAGAGCTAACCTTTACCAAGCACTTTCTAGGTGTCAGGCGTGATGCAAATGCTTTATGTGACTTAAAAACCCCCACAAAAACCCTAAGACGCAGGTGCACTCGTATCCCTATTTTATAGCGGAGGAGTGTGAGACACAGAAAGATGGAGTAATTTGCCCAAAGTGATAGAGAGCTGGGAGGGGCCAAGCCAAGGTTTGGATCCAGACTGGCCAGCTCCAGAGTCCTTTCTCTAGGATGCTACACCTGATGGTCTTGATGATGGCTTTGTGAAGGAGGTGGGCCTGGAGCCTTGAAACACGAGAGGTCCTGTAGCATGGGGACAATCTGAGAGGTGGCCCAGGGATGGAGTAGGCATGGCAGGCCCCAACAGCGAAGGAGAGACTGACCTCACTTGGGAGAGGGCACGTGCTGAAGAGCAGTGGGGAGGATGGCGAGGCAGTAGAGTGGGGACAGATGATAAAAGGTCTTAACATCTAGGCAGAGAGGGTTTGGTCTTGAGATCTCCTTTGAAGTGTGTTACAAGGTGGCTTTCTAGAAGCAGAGGTTTGGGTGGCAGCGACAGGTCTGAGGGTAGGAGGTGTGGAGGCAGGAATGAAGCGTTGAGGGTCTAGCCTAGGATGATGCAAGAGGCCTGGAAGCAAGGGAGCGCAGTGTGAGCGAATTCACAGACGGGAACAGAGGTGGGAAAAGAAGCTCCACATTCTGCTGGCTTTGAGGTTCTGAGTCTGGCAGGAGGCACAGTGTTGACTCCATGGGCTGAGAGCTCACTGCTTACTCACCCAAAGTGCTCTCACAGAGAATTAAACAGATAGGACATAATCAGGTTATTGGTCTTAAAAGGCTACTGAGAATTTTTCCTATTGATTGTGTCTCAGGGTTTGATCAGAGAAGTAGAACCCCTGTGAGCTATAGAGAAGAGGGGCTTTATCACGCGGGGCAGAGCTCCCGGGCTGGTGGGAGGTGGGTCTGAAGTCTGTATAAGGTGTTGTCCTTCTGTCTTATCTGGGCCGGCTCAGGGAGGGACGATGGAAGCAAAGGGATAGACTGAAACCGCCAGCGTTGGGGTGCGTGGGGGCGCATCTGCCCTCCACCACCTTTGGAGCAGGACAAAATGGCGGTGCTTCACTTGCGCCTTCTAGAAAATGTAGCCACACTGTCCTTGTCCACATACAAGGCAGATTCACTTTTCTTTAATCTTTCAATTGGCCTCATCACGTACACAGGTGGCGGGAGGTTTCCTGCAGCCGCGTCTTCTGCATTCGCCTCCTAGGGCCTCTGGAACGAGGTGCCATTGACCAGGTGGCTCGAACCGCAGAGACTTCTTGTCTCACGGTTCTGGAGGCTGAAGTCCAAGATCAAGGTCTCGGCACGGTTGGTGTCTTGAGGCCTCTCTCCTCGGCTGGTAGATGCTGGTCTTCTCCCTGGGTCTCCACGTGGTCTTCCTTCTATAACTGCCCGTGTGCTTAGGTCCTCTTGCGAGTAAGGACACCAGCCATATTGGATTCGGCCCTCTCTGATGACCTTACTTTCGTCTCTTCTTTAAGGACCCGTCTTGAAATACAGTCCCATTCTGAGGTGCCGGAAGTTAGGATTTCTCCATATGAATTTTTTGAGGGTACGGTTCAGCCTCTCACACTTTCTTTCTCATCCTACTTAACCTCGTGGTGAAGGATCAGCCCCACAGCTAGACCGACGGCTCCGGCTCTTACCTCTGGTTACTCATGGAAGGCAGCCTCTGGGCTTTTTTGGGAAGGTCAAGGACGTTATTTTCTGAGGCCTGTTTTCCTGTGCGAGGCTGTCTTCGCCCAGGCAAGGGGTGTTCCTCCTCCGCGCCACACATTCCGACTTGGTCAGATCAGAAAGCAGCAAATCCAGGGGGAATTTTTTTTTTTTTTTTTTTTAACTGTCTGCAGAATCCCTTGCATAGCAGAGAGCTCAGGAAGGAAGGCCCTGTTTGGGGACAGAGGTCAGGGGCCCTTCAGAAAGGGTCAGGCCCTCCTCTGCTAATCCCAAGTCTGCTTGATTAGCCTCTGAACTGATGTACCTAGAATGAACTTTGACACAACCCAAGAATGTAATTTAACCCTTGAGCTTTATTTTCTCTCGTCCCTAAAACATGAGACTCCTGGGGGATTTAGAAAGGGGCTGGGGCAGGCATAGCAAGGACAGGGTTCGGTGGCTCTCGCTTTCCAGGACAGCTGGCCACTGGGGCTTGCCTGAGCCCCCTGGCAGGAAGCAGGGTCTGGGCGAGGCTTCCCGAGTCCTGCCTACTGCTGTCCTGCTAGAAATAGGGAGAGCGGGGGGTGACACCCTTCTGCAAATCTGGAATCAAACCAGAAAGGCACCTGGCATCTTACTGCTCTCTCCTCGGGTTTCCAGCTCCCTGGCCCCCGCCAAGTTCGCCATCGCTTTTTGCTGAAGTGAAAAACAGTGGAGATATGAATATTCCCTAGAGCCACTTTGGAATACGTTCAAGAATAGTTTCACAGCGAAACAGGCAAAAAAGGACGAGATTGCACAAAGGGCTGGATCACCCACTTGGAGAGCCGGTTCTAGAAAGAGGACTTAGATTTCGCGCTAGGGGCTTCACGCGCAGAGGAAGAAGGGAGTGGGCAGCGTTGGGGCGGAGGGGACAGAGGCCTGCTACCTGTCCAGGAGGTCCCCCCGTGCACAGTGACAGGCTGTCAGGGGGACAGCTTAGTAAACGGGTCATGAGCGGTCTGGCAGCCTTCCAACCCTCCTTGTACCTGAGACAAAAAGGCAGGCCTGGCAAAACTATTCAGGTAATTTCCTAGTGCATTTACCACTTCACAGACCCCACGCTACCCGAGAATGGGGGTCTTGAAAAGAAATAAAGCCATCTAAAATTTGTCCAGCCATCTTATTACAGTAAGTGCTGACGTAGGTGCACTTTATTTTTTTATGTTGATTTATTTTTCAGAAAGAGAGAGACAGACAAGGTGTGAGTGGGGGAGGGGCAGAGAGAGAGAGAGAGAGAGAGAGAGAGAAGGAGACACAGAATCTGAAGCAGGCTCCAGGCTCTGAACTGGTCGGGCTTGAACTCACAAACTGCGAAATCATAACCTGAGCCGAAGTCGGATGCTTAACCCGTTGAGCCACCCAGGCACCCGTGAAGTAGGTATATTTTCTTTCTTTTTTTTTTTTTTTTAATTTTTTTTAATGTTTATTTATTTTTTAGACAGAGAGAGACAGAGCATGAACGGGGGAGGGTCAGAGAGAGAGGGAGACACAGAATCTGAAGCAGGCTCCAGGCTCTGAGCTGTCAGCACAGAGCCTGACGCGGGGCTCGAACTCACGGACCGTGAGATCACGACCTGAGCCGAAGTCGGACGCTTAACCGACTGAGCCACCCAGGCGCCCCTATATTTTCTAATCTTCACTGTCTACCTTAGTGAAACTCTTGTGCACCAAGGCCTGGCAGGTCTTATATATCTATATCTATATCTATATAACTTGTATATAGTAGAATATAATTTACATATTTTTTTCAAGTGTATTTTTTCAAGTGATTTTGTGTGGTGTGAACGTTCCTGCTTTCTAACCACGGCCAGGGGTGGCCAGTTTGGGAAAAGCAAAGGAGGAGAAAAATAAAGGAAAAAAGAAGAGGCTGTCTTCCACCAGTGCTCTCCTGGGGTCTGGAAAGGGGTTACAGTGGCCCCAGCGAGGGCCGCTAACTCCCTGCAGGGTCTGTGGGGAGCACCGGCAGGGAGCACCGGCAGTTTTAGTCTGGGGAGGCCTCAGGGCCAAGCCGCACCCAGCCCCAGATGCAGCGGGGAGAATGGAATGCCGTGCTGACCAGACCCGCCTGGCCGAGGCTGTGGGAGGCAAGAGGCCATCCCCAGAAACCACAGGGAACAGTGTGAGGAGATAAAGCGACCAAGTGCTTTGTGCTCTTAAGATAACACCCTCTCCCGTAGAGGGGGAGGTCCTTGGAGTAGAGCAACTGAGATTCCAGGCTGCTTCTGGGGGACCCAGACTGAGTAAAACCCTCTGACCAGGTTTTCCTTTGCTCTTGTATACATTCCCCAGCCGGCCTTCCTGCTTCTTTCACACGTACTGGAGGCCTCAGGGCCTTTGCGCGTGTAATTCCTTCGGCTAGGAGTGCCCCGGCCGCTCCCTGAGCCAGTTATCCCTCCGGATGTTGACAGCCTTCACCCCTCAGGAAAGCCTGAGGTCCCCTGGTAAGTGTTGTCCCAGCTCCCTGCCCCTGGTCTCTGTGACTCTTCCTCTCCTTCGCCACGTTATAACCCCAGCCTCCAAGAAGTCAGCGAGTCCCTTGCGTGTTGCCACGTGTCTGTGCCTGGAAGTAGTCCTTTGGGGGTGTGAGGGTGGAAGAAGGGAGACCCCTGCCGTCTCCCCCGTGAGGGGGGGTGTAGCATCCACTTCCGGATGAGGGAGGTGGGGCTCAGCAGGCCCCGTGATTGGACTCGGGCTACACAGCTCAGAAGGGGTCGCGGTTCCCAGTTCTCACGCTTAGGGTGCCCGAGACCCTCTGGAGAGCTGGTTAAAAACATAGCTTCCTTGCCTGGCTCTCAAGATTCTGTGTCACAGCTTTTTTTCTTTTTTTTTAAATTTTTAATTAAAAAATTTTGTGTGTTTTTTTAAAGTTTATTTATTTACTTCTGAGAGAGACAGAGTGAGCAGGGTGGGGCAGAGAGAGAGAGGGAGAGAGAGAATCCCAAGCAGGCTCCGCACCATTAGCACGGAGCCCGATGCGGGGCTCGGCCTCACAAACCGTGAGATCATGACCTGAGCCGAAACCAAGAGCTGGATGCTTAACCGACTGAGCCACCCAGGCACCCCTTATTTATTATTATTATTACTAAAAAAAATTTTTTTAATGTTTATTTATTTTTGAGAGAGAGAGAGAGAGAGAGAGCGAGCAGGGGAGGAGGCAAGAGAAAGAGACACAGAATCTGAAGCAGGTTCCAGGCTCTGAGCTGTCAGCTCAGAGCCCGATGCGGGGCTCGAACGCACAAACCGTGAGGTCATGACCTGAGCCAAAACCAAGGGTCGGATGCTTAACCACCTGAGCCACCCAGGCGGCCCTTGAATCATTTTTAAAGTGCACAGTTTGGTGGCATTAAGGACATTGACGCGGTCATGCAACCATCGCCACCATCCATCTCCAGCACTTTTTCATCTTTCCAGACAGAAACTGTCCCCATGAAACACTAACTCCCTGCTCCCCCTCCCCCAGCCCTTGGCAGCCACCCACCCGTCTTTTTTCTGTCTGTATGGATTGACTAGGGACCTCCGATAAGTGGAATCGTACAGCATGTGTCCTCTTGTGTCTGGCTTATGTCACTGTCAGCAGCGTTTTAAACAAGGGCCCCTGGTAATGCTCGCCTAGGGGTCTGGACTGCTCCGAGAAATTCTGGTGGCGGCAGGGAGGAGGGGCGGGAGAAGCGTCCCGGCACAGGTTTGGAGGGCTGAATTTACATGGGGTGAGGCAGGAAGGGGTCAGGGGTTGTGGGCTGAGAGGCAGGAAGGGGGAGCGGCGAGGGGGATGGTGACAGAGGGGCCCTGGGGTGGGCAGCGGCTGGTTTCTGGCAGGTAGTGCTCAGGGCAGGGTGTTGACCAAGGAGCTCAGGGCAGAGGGCCCGTGGAAGGAGACGTGTGTGGACCGGTCAGGTCAGGGAGGGTCCAGAGGCTGTGGGTCACAGGCCAGGGCGAGGTGCCGATAAGGCTGGGGTGGGGTGGGGGGGTGTGAGGGCCATGAGGAAAACCGGAGGGGCGGGTGGTGGTGTCAGAGCCACGCAGGTCAACCCAAGCGGGGGCGCCCTTGAGAAGCAGGGCCCAGATCCCACCCTAGGCCTAGAGGCAAAAAAGTAGGGTCATCAGGTCTGGGCAAGCGGGCCTGTGGGCACGAGAGAGAGGTTTGACATGGGGCCAACCCTTTGCCTCAGTCAGGAGATTGCGCAGACTTCCTGCTGAGGAGGTGCCCGGGTTCGGGGCAGTGTGACCCTGAGGGCGCGCCCAGGGCGTGGGAGCGGCAAGGTCGGCACCCCCCCCCCCCACGCCCCACCGCAGACAGCTCGCTCAGGGGTGTCTTTCTCCGCCTTTCCACCCTCTCCCACCCCATCTGCCTCCGCTCCCCCCTTTCCTCTTAATTCCTCCTTGTCCCGAGGGCCCTGCACAGAGCTGGCGCACCACTTTGCCTCCTACGTCTGCCCGGCACCTCACTTTCCCCTCTTAGGATGTGCACGGAAACAGCACCGACGGCAGAGGTCGGTCTTAGGGATTAGATGGGAGAACTCAGGTAACGGGCTCAGAGCCGTGCTTGGCGCAGCTGGCAGTTAATGAATATCCGTCAGAACTCACCGAAGTTTCTGGCAGGGTGTGACTTTCCCTGCCTTATTATTATTTTTCGCACGTAATGCAACAGAGACTTCGAGAGGAGGCCCAGGACCTCCAGGCGCCGCGTGTACGGACGTGGACAGCATGGGCAGCGGGCAGTGGGTGAGTGGTGGCCGAGATAGCTTGAGCCGGCCTCCCCCGCTCTGCAGGATTTCCGCCATATCTTGCGGGGAGCGGGGAAGCCGCTGGAAGTCGGCTTGCTTGAGGGATGGAGGGGTTTTCTGATAAACAAATTCCTTTAAGGGAAGAAAGATTTAGGCCTCAGCTGTCGGAGGCTGCCAGATGGTTCGACGTGCGGCCTGAGGTGGGACCCTCGAATATGTCTTCCTGTGTCTCACCCTTGAGTCCTGTGGAGACAAGGGGGCTGAGTCAGACACGGAAGGATGATGCCTTCGTGCTCATCAGTCTGAGGCAGAAGGAAGAGGCGTTTTGCCCAAATGGGCACGAAGGATGGGGTGTCTTTGTCGCACTGAGGACCTAGGAAATACAGTGTGGCCTTGGGCCTTCACACCCGGTCACAGCAGCACAGTGCCTTGGGGCGACACCACAGTGCCCAGCGGTGTGGTGGCCCCCTTGCAGGTGGAGGAGGTGCCCGGCTAGGGTGGCTGGTGGCTGGTGTGGGGACCCTAGGGTCAACTTGGCAAAGAGTGGGGGTGTGGCCGTCCGTGGAGGGAGACGCTGAGGTAGAATTCATGGCAGACCCTTCGTGGGAGCAGACTGGGTCTGCTTAGGAGGACATGTAAACAGCTGTGCGAGGATTTCCCAGAGTAATTGTGTGTGTGTGTATGTGTGTGTGTGTGTGTATTTGTGTAAACGGTGGTAGGTGTTGGAAGAGGCCGAGACCCCACCATAGCTGTTGGAGGAAGAGTCAATGACACCCATATCATCACTGTCAAAATAGCCCCAACCTTAAGTCCACGTGGGGTGGCCCAGGCAAACACAGGTCACACATTTATTAATAAAAGGTAATGTTCTCCTTCCTACTGAAAATTGTTTCTCTCTCTCGTCAACACGTGAGGTGTAAGCTGCTTTTGAACTTCACGAGACCTTTCCTTTCTTCCCTGCGGGTGTGGAGCTTGATTTTATTAATGTTTTCTCCTCCGGGCTGAGTGCAGTGACCCTCTCTCAAGGAGGGGCTTGGAGGAACCCTCCTTCCCTTAATCCCTCTCCCTGGCTGGGTCATCGCAGGGCTTTCTAGCACCCTGCATGGTGTCTACCACGGGCACCGTGGCCCCACCCCTCGTCCCCACTCTGTCCCAACTCTATATTCCCCAGTGTCCAATTCCCACTGGGCTTCTTCCTGCCTTTGTCCCTGCTCTGTCCTCTAAAGCAGTAGTTCTCAAATGGGAGGAGCGGGGGGAGGATTGCCTCCCAAGGGCCATGCGATGATTTTCAGACACAGCTTGGGTTGTCACAACTTGCTGGGGGTGGGGGTCCTACTGGCTGTAATGGGTAGAAATAGGTGTCATGCACTGAATGTGTGTGTCTCTCCCAGATTCATTGGGATTATGGTTGAAACCCTAAAGCCCGATGTGACAATGTGATGGTATTTGCAGGTAGGGCCTTTGGGAGGTAATGAGGTCACGAGGGTGGGGCCCTCATGATGAGATTAGTGCTTTATAAGAAGAGCTGCAGAGGGGCACCTGGGTGGCTTGGTCGGTTAAGCGTCGGACTTCAGCTCAGGTCATGATCTCACGGTCTGTGAGTTCAAGCCCCGTGTCGGGCTCTGTGCTGATAGCTCGGAGCCTGGAGCCTGTTTCAGATTCTGTGTCTCCCTCTCTCTCTGCCCCTCCCCTGTTCATGCTCTGTCTCTCTCTGTCTCAAAGATAAATAAACGTTAAAAAAAAAATTTAAAAAAAAGAGCTGCAGAGATCTTTGCCTCTGCCTTGTGAGGATAGTAAGTGTATGTTAACTATACTGGAATTAAAAGAAAAAACTCAATAATAATAATAATAATAATAATAATAATAATAATAATAATAAAGATACAGCAAAACAGTGGCCATGGGCAAGCCAGGAAGAGGACTCTCCTAGAACCCACCCTGCTGGCGCTCTGATGGCAGACTTCCAGCTTCCAGAACTCTGAGATAAATTTCTATAGCTTGAGCCACCCAGCTGGAGTATTTTCGTCCTTGCAGCCGGGAGCTAAGACACCAGGGATACGCTAAGCATCCTGTGGTGCACAGAACAGCCTCCCACAACAAAGAATTACCTAGTGCAAAATGTTTCAAGTGTTGCTGCTGAGAAAGAAACTCTGCTCTGGGCTGCTTGAACTGTGTTTGCAATCAGCAAACACCCCCCCCCCCCACCTCTGCCCCAAGAACCACACCTCTCTGTCTTTATCCCTGGGGCTGCAGGAGGCGGAAGCTCTTGTCCGACAAAAGTCCCTCCCAGAGCCTTCTCCCATATTGGTATAAATGAAATCAGAAGGTCTCTTAACTTGCAGGGGTGATCACAGGTGGAGGAGGCATCTGGGTTGAACAGCAGGAAGGGTTAGCTCTGGAGGGATCTGGATTAGCCCAGCAACTTGTATTGTTTATTTATTCCATTGAAATGTACCAGCTGGGAGGGCATGAGATTCTTTTTTTTTTTTTTTTAATTATTTTTTAAAGATTTTATTTGAATCCAAGCTAGTTAACATATAGCGTAGTAATGGTTTTAGGAGTAGGATTTAGCGATTCATCACTTACATGTAACACCCAGTGCTCATCCCAGCAAGTGCCCTCCTTAATGCCCATCACCCATCTAGCCCATCCCCCCACCCACCTCCCCTCCATCACCCCTCAGTTTGTTCTTTGTATTTAAGAGTCTCTTACGGTTTGTCTTCCTCTCTGTTTTTATCTTATTTTTCCTTCCCTTCCATTGTGTTCATCTGTTTTATTTCTCAAACTCCACAGATGAGTGAAATCACATGATATTTACCTTTCTCTGACTGACTTATTTTGCTTAGCATAATACACTTTAGTTCCATCCACATTGTTGCAAATGGCAAGATTTCATCCTTTTTGATCACTGAGTAATATTCCATTGTGTATGTATACCACATCTTCTTTTAAAAAAAATTTTTTTTTTCAACGTTTATTTATTTTTGGGACAGAGAGAGACAGAGCATGAACGGGGGAGGAGCAGAGAGAGAGGGAGACACAGAATCGGAAACAGGCTCCAGGCTCTGAGCCATCAGCCCAGAGCCCGACGCGGGGCTCGAACTCACGGACCGTGAGATCGTGACCTGGCTGAAGTTGGACGCTTAACCAACTGTGCCACCCAGGCGCCCCATACCACATCTTCTTTATTCGTTCGTCACTCGATGGACATCGCTCTTTCCATGATAGTGCTGCTATCAACATTGAGGTGCACGTGCCCCTTCAAATCACTATTTTTGTGTCCTTTGGATAAATACCTAATACTGCAATTGCTAGGTCGTATTTTAATTTTTTTAAATAATTTTTCTTTTTTCACATATGTATTTTTAAGTTTATTTATTTATTTTGATAGAGAGAGAGAGAGAAAGAGCAAGCAGGGGATGGGCAGAGAGAGAGAGAATCCCAAGCAGGCTCCACACAGACAGTGAGGAGCCCACCGCAGGGCTTGAACCCATGAACCATGAGATCATGACCTAAGCCGAAATCAAGAGTTAGATGCTTAACTGAATGAGCCACCCAGGCACCCCTATTTTTAATTTTTTTGAGGAACCTCCATATTGTTTTCCAGAGTGGCTGCACCAGTTTGCATTCCCACCAACAGTGCAAAACGGTTCCCTTTTCTCCTCATCCTCACCAACATCTGTTATTTCTGGAGTTGCTTGTTAATTTTAGCCATTCTGACAGGTTTCAGGGTGGTATCTCATTGTGGTTTTGATTTGTATCTCCAGGATGATGAGTGATGTTGAGCATCTTTTCATGTGTCTGTTAGCGATCTGGGTGTCTTTGGAAAAGTGTTCATATCTTTTGCCCATTTCTTCACTGGATTATTTGTTTTTTTGGGTGTTGAGTTTGATAAGTTCTTTATAGATTTTGGATACTAACCCTTTACCTGATATGTCATTTGCAAATATCTTCTCCCTTTCTTCAGACTGTCCTTTAGTTTTGCTGATGGTTTTCTTCGCCATCAGAAGCTTTTTATCTTGATGAGTTCATTTTTGCTCTTATTTTCCTTGACTTGGGAGACATGTCTAATAAGAAGTTGCTGAGGCTGAGGTCAAAGAGGTTGCTGCCTGTTTTATCCTCTAGGATTTTGTTGGTTTCCTGTCTTACTTTTAGGTCTTTCATCCATTTTGAGTTTGTTTTTGTGTCTGGTGTAAGAAAGTGGTCCAGTTTTCTGCACGTTGCTGTCCAGTTTTCCCAGAACCATTTGCTGAAGAGACCGTCTTTTTCCATTGTATATTCTTTCCTGCTTTGTTGAAGATTAGTTGGCCATACGTTTGTAGGCCCATTTCTGGGTTCTCTGTTCTGTTCCATTGATCTATGTGTCTGTGTTTGTGCCAGTACCATACTGTTTTGATGATTACAGCTTGAATTGTGATGCCTCCAGCTTTGGTTTTCTTTTTCTTTCTTTCTTTTTTTAAAAATTTTATTTATTTTTGAGAGAGAGAGAGAGAGTGAGGGAGGGAGACACAGAATCCAAAGCAGGCTCCAGGCTCCGAGCTGTCAGCACAGAGCCCGACGCGGGGCTCGAACTCATGAACCGTGAGATCCTGACCTGAGCCGAAGTCGGATGCCTAACCGACTGAGCCACCCAGGCGCCCCTGGTTTTCTTTTTTCAACATTGCTTTGGCTATTTGGGGGTCTTTTCTGTTTCCAATCAAATTTTAGGATTGCTTGTTCTAGCTCTGTGAAGAATGCTGGTGTTATTTGGATAGAGATTGCATTGAATATGTAGATTGCTTTCGTAGTATCGACATCTTAACAGTATTTGTTCTTCCAATTCATTGAGCATGGAATATTTTTCCATTTTCTTGTGTGTCGTCTTCAATTTCTTTCATAAGCTTTCTATAGTTTTCAGTGTATAGATTTTTCACCTCTTTGGCTAGGTTTATTCCAAGGTATTTTATGGTTTTTGGCACAACTGTGAATGGGATCAATTCCTTGATTTCTCCTTCTGCCACTTCATTATTGGTGTATAGAAATGCAACCTATTTCTGTACATTAATTTTGTGCCCTGTGACTTTGCTGAATTCATGGATCACTTCCAGGAGTTTTTTGGGGGAGTCTTTCAGGTTTTCCGCGTATAGTATCGTGTCTGTGAAGCGTGGAAGTTTGACTTCTTTCTTGCCAGTTTGGATCTCTTTTATTTCTTTCTGTTGCCTGATGGCTGAGGCAGGACTTCCAACACTATGTTGAACAACAGTGGTGAGAGTGAACATCCCTGTCGTGTTCCCGACCTTAGGGGAAAAGCCCTCAGTTTTTCCCCATTGAGGACCCATATTAGCTGTGGGTCTTTCATAGATGGCCTTTATGATCTTGAGGTATGCTATCTCTATCCCTACTTTCTTGAGGGTTTTTATCAAGAAAGATGCTGTATTTTCTCAAATGTATTTTCTGCATCTATTGAAAGGATCTGGGCATAGGGTTCTTGCAAATAAAGAGATGAGAGATGAAGGTTTATGGGAGGTGATGATCTGAAGTCAGCGGTCATTCACAAAGCTGTTGACCTTGCCCACCTGGGATGACCACCCATTGGACCCTTTAATCAACACACTCAAGCCTCATCCAGGGGCTGTGTGACAAAGCATTTGGGCAATTAGCTGAGTTTTGAACCTCTTAACTTTTGTGGTTTTGGTGGCTGGGAACCAGAGTTCTAGTTACAGGAGTTATTCTTTAAATTCTAGGAGATTTTTCCATGTAATTTTGGTTCGTGATCTGGCGCTCATACATGAGTGAGGTGTGCTTCCTGCTTTCCCTGCGTTGTCCACTTTGTGAACTCAGGCCGTCTCTCAAGCCACCTGCTCTGTGCCTGCTATCTCTCACCCTCATGGAGTTACCTCTTGTACCTACACAGCACCTTAAACAGCCCTCGACCAAGCTGTTACTACAGTCTGGTTATGTGAATATAATCCCAATGTAATTAATATAGCTAATATAATTATCCCACAGTGGAAGATTCTGGAGGGTAGGGACCACGTGTTGTTTACTCATCTTTGAGCCCTTGACACTGGCACTGTGTCTGACCCAAGATCAGGCTTCAGGAAGTGTTTGCTGAGCTGAGCTGAACTTCAAAAGAGTGAACTGTTTGCGTCCGTTTCATGGTTTAAAATGGCAAACTTGGGTCACCGAATGCATCGCGCGCAGAAGGAAGGCACTGTTGCAAGTTTAGCAGGGTGGGTTGGGAAGTGCCTGAGAGTGGCCGTCTCTCTTTTTCAAAGCAATTACAGCTTCTGACATGCTTTGCTCAGTATCAAAAGGCTTGAGTATTTCAAGATGCATTTTTGGAATGCTGGGCGAGCCGTGGTGGAAACATCAAGAAGCTAGGGTATTTCTAGGATGCGTGTGCTCTCTGGCATTCTGCAGATTTTGAATTGGAGAATATGCATTTTCTTTTAAGGAAATGCAATGATACTAGTTGGAAGGCTATGCTTAAATGTATTGAACTAGACTGTGAAGAAGGACCTAGGCTTTGTATAACCACCAAGTAAACCAGGTCATTAAAAAAAATGTTTATTTATTTTGAGAGAGAGAGAGAGAGAGAGAGAACAGGGGAGGGGCAGAGAGAGGGAGAGAGGGAGAGAGAGAGAGAGAGAGAGAGAGAGAGAGAGAGAGAGAGAGAGAATCCCAAGCAGGCTCCATGCTGCCAGCGCAGAGCCCGATGCAGGGCTTGAACCTACGAACCGTGAGATCATGACCTGAGCTGCCACCAAGAGTTGGACGCTCAACCGACTGAGCCACCCTGGTGGCCCATAAACCAGGTCGTTTAAAAGAGAAACCTGAGGACCATCATGAGTATGCAAATGATTCCTAACGAACAGGCATGTTGCTTGTAAACTTATTGCTTATCGTACCGCATAGTTAAAATGCTTCCTTACCTTCATTGTACTGTGAGTGCGCTTAGTAGCCTCTGTTTACATGATCACAAATCCTCAATCAGGGGAGTGTTTGAATTAATACGGTTTTGTTTCATTCGCTGATCTCACGAGTATTCACTGAATGCCTATTATGTTCCAGGCACCACGGATAGCAATGAACAAACCGAATCCTTGCCCTCTTGGAACATTCTAGTGAGGCCAGGCGTGAGGATGGTTGGCAGAAAAGGAGGAAATATCTGCTATGTAGAGCTGACAGAAACTGCTGATGGATTGGATATGTGGGCGAGGTGGTGAGAGAGGGATCAAGGATGACTCCTAAATTTTTGGCCCGAACAATTGGCAGAATGCCCCTGCCATGTACTGAGCTGGGGGAAGCAGGGAGAAATGGATCTGGGAAAGAAAACCCCAAAGTTCAGACATCGGCGGGGGGGGGGGGGATGTCAGGGACGCAGATGGTCGTGCAGAGGTCTGGTGTTCAGGGGAGCCCTCTGGGCTGGAGATACAAATTGGGGGTCGCATGGCTTTCTCAGGCTGGCTTAAAATAACAGAAGTTTATTGCCTCCCGGTTCTGGAGGCTGGAAGCCCAGAAGCAAAGTGTCGTCCGGGCCACGTGCCCTCGGAAGGTTCTAGGGAGGACTCTTTCCTTGCCTCTTCCTGGCTTCTGGTGGTGGCCGACAAGGCTTGGCATTCCGTGGTTTACAGCTGTACTATTCCATTTCTGCCTCTTCACACACACGGCCATCTTTCCTCTGTACATGTCTGTGTCTCTTTGTCCAAATTGCCCTCTTAGAAGAACCCCAATTGTTGGATGAGTGGAGACTCTCCACTCTAAACCAGGAGAGTGTGGGATCTGGAGCAGTGCCTGGTTCATGGGGAGATGTATTACAGAAAACTCCGAGTAGGCATTCAGCAACTTTTATAGCCGAATCCCCCAAGCACAGGCTCATTCTTGTAGCCCTCCATCTGTTTTCTCTTTCTCAACAGTATTGGTCTGTAATCAATAGGAAATAAAAAATTAAAAACCTCCCTCCCTCGCCGCAGGTTGAGTGAGGTAGGAGCTCAGACTTCACCTTGGCTTTGGCAAGTGTGGGTGGTCTTGACCATGGAGGTTTTGTTGGACCGCAGGGGAGGGAGCCTGAGTGGAAGTGGTTCGCCAAGAATGGCAGGTGTGAGGGGCGCCTGCGTGGCCTTGATTTTGGCTCAGGTCACGGTCTCACGGTTCGTAAGATGGAGCCCCGCTTCAGGCTGTGCACTGACAGCACGGGGCCTGCTTGGGATATTCTCTGTCTCCCTCTCTCTCTGCCCCTCCCCTGCGCTCTCTCTTTCTCTCTCAAAAATAAATAAATAAACATAAAAATGAGAGAATAGCAGGTGTGAAAGGATTTGGTGAGTACGGATAGAACTTTGCTCTGGAGGGCAGCAAATTGGGTTGGCAGGAGGAGGGAAAAGTGGGATCAAGGGAGATATTTCTTATTCTTGAAGATGAGGGATCTCAGACCTCGTCTGCATGCTCAGCGGAAGGGAGAGGGGGATGAGGCAGAAGAGAGGGTGGTCAGGACCGGAGCCCGTAGGCTGGCGAGAGGAGATGGCATCCGGTGTCTCCTGGAGGGTGGGCTTCTGATGGGAAGGAGCAGGGGGAGCACATCTGGATTTGGAGCGACTTCCCCAGTTTTAGCTGAAAGTCCCCTGTCCTGGGAAAGCGTTAAAACAGAAAGTTCCATGTCCCAGGGCCACTCCCCTCTCCCAGTCCCAGGCAAACCAGGTCAGGTTTGAAGGGAGAGTTGGATGCTGGGAGGCCAAGGGGCTTGTTGGAGGGAAGATGAGGTAGTCTTTAATCGTTGGCTTCTATTTTCTGGGTGACATAAGGGCTGAGATCATGAACTGAGAGCAAAGACAGGGAGGGAGGCTGGAAGGGAGAGGAAAAGTTGTAGGACAGCCATCTTGGGAGGGGGGAAGGGAGCTCGCTAAGAAATAGAGTAGCATTTCTGGGCAGTGCTGGGTGGCACCTTGTGATCTGTGGTCACACACGTCACGTGATAGCAGGCAGAGCGGCAGTGGGGTGTATACACTGCAAAACTCCAAGTGGCTAACGTTCTGTCACAAGCGATTTGTTGGAACACAGGACGCTAATTGCGTTGTCCTGGAACATGGTGGAAAGCGGTACGTCAGCAGAAACACATTCCTGGTCTGTAGGACTTCCAGATGAAAACAGAGCCGCAACCAACTCTCCGGAGAGTAGATTAGCAACACTTTCACTCAGACCTTTGATTTCTTCCCATAGGGGCTGTCCATAATTGTCGTGCAGACCCGGTCACATTGTCCACACCCTTTGTGAGCACGGCACCCTTCCTCTCCTCTCCTGCCGAAACACCCCAGTGGCTTGCTCATACCAGATACTTCTTTGCAATTTGCAATTACGATGATTTGCAGAAGCAACAGCTTGACACGAACGGAAATCAAAAGTTACTGCCCGGCGTGATTTCACCGATCTTCGTGTTAAAGGAGTCCGGCCGGATGGCCGGTTTTGGTTTGTTCTATCTCTTCTTTTGGCAGATTTTAGGCATTTAATCAACGTGGGAAATTCAGGAAGTAGCAAAGCATAAGGATTTGGAGTTACAACACCTGGATTTGAGTTATCCACGTACTGGATTTTGGGCAGGTGACCTTCTGAAGCTCCTCTAACCTGCCAGCCTCAGTTTCGTCATAAAAATGTGGCGAAACCTACCTGTGCCAGCTGCTTCATAAACTCTGTAAAGGAAAGTGTCGTGTGTCACACATAGGTTGGCTGTTGCTCTGATTGTTTGCGGTGTGGTTCTGTGCCTTTCTTTGGTAGATTTCAATTCTGCAGCTTTAATAATAGGGACAGAGAAAACTGCCGATCCCCTGGGCGTGGTGGCTAAGCTCCTGATGACCGTCAGGAATGAGGCGCTGGACTGGGGACCAGGGATGAAGTGAGTGTAGAGTAGGGGTGGAGGGAGTGAGGCACGGGTGTGGGGTGGGGATTGTGGCAAGAGGGAAACTTCTGGTTGTAAGATACTGGGTGTGGAGTCCTTCCAGGCGTCGGTATGCCCTAGGGGCCGCCTTAAAATGGGATTATAGAAATAATGTCCCGGGTCCTCTGGTTCAGAATGCAGGCTGCGATGAGGCCGGTTCGGAAAGACTTGTATTTAAAAGTTTACGTGTCTGTCACTTAAAGTTTTCGCCTTCAGCTATTCAGGAAATTCTACTCTATAAAGTGACTCATTCATTCCCTGAGGATTCTGCACAGCCAGGGTTTTACTGGGTCAACCGCAGAGACATCAATTCCTGGAAGATTGTTTCCATTTTGTCATGGACTATAACTTGGAGGTAATATTTTTGAACACCCAGTTACGGAGAACTGGAAATACTTTTTAGAAATTAGCTCTTAAATCCTTAGGTGCTGTCTCCTATGACTATGACAAGTAGAAATGCTTTATCATCTCTAGATTTGTTACTTTTTATTTAAAAATTAAAAAAAATTTTTTTAAATGTTTATTTTTGAGAGAGAGAGAGGCAGAGTGTGAGCGGCGGAGGGGCAGAGAGACAGAGAGAGAGAGAGAGAGAGAGAGAGAGACAGAATCCAAAGCAGGCTCCAGGCTCTGAGCTGTCAGCACAGTGCCTGACACAGGGCTTGAACTCACAAGCTGTGAGATCATGACCTGAGCCGAAATTAGATGTTTAACCAACTGAACCACCCAGGTGTCCCTAAATTTTTTTTGTAATGTTTCTTTATTTATTTTGAGAGAGAAATAGAGAAAGAGAGTGAGCATGAGCAGGGGAGGGGCAGAGAGAGAGAGAGAGAGGAAGAGAGAGAGAGAACCTCAAGCAGGCTCCGGACTCTGCTATGTGCCTGATGTGGGATTCAATCTCACAAACCATGAGATCATGACCTGAGCCAAAATCGAGAGTCAGATGCTTAATCAACTGAGCCAGCCAGCCCCTAAATTAGTTACTTTTAATGTGCTTAAAAAAGCAAGTTCACGTCCAATTCTACCACCATACAGACACCTCCCCTCCAGGAAACCCAACTTACCTCCAGTTACCGAGGGGGTCCTTTGGTCTTCTTTCCTTGATCTCAGCCTCTGTCTTCAAAATCCCATTATTTTCATCTCTCTGCTTTCCCAAGCTCAGGGCTGGGTCTCCTGCTCCTCTCTCACCAGCCACTAAAGAACTTTTTACCCCTCTTTAATTTTATTTATTTCCCCTCTTTAATTTTATCTATCTATCTATCTATCTATCTATCTATCTATCTATCTATCTATCTTTAAAGTAAACTCTACCCCGGACATGGGGCTCGAACTCATAACCCAAAGATCAAGAGTCACACACTCCACCAACCGAGCCAGCCAGACGCACCCCTCCTTTAATCTTTTTAAAAAGATACCACAAAAGCAAATTCTTACCAGTTATTTCAAATAACTCAAAGCCGTCAACAGGTGTTTTTTTTGTTTATTTTTTTTGTTTCGTTTTGTTTTCTTCTGAGAGAGAAATAGAGAACAAGAGGAGGAGGGGCAGAGAGAGGGAGAGACAATCCCAAGCAGGCTCCGGGCTTTCAGTGCAGAGACGGATGCAGGGCTCGAATTCACAAACTGTGAGATCGTGACCCAAGTCGAAGCCGAGAGTTGGACGCTTAATCGACTGAGCCACCCAGAGCCCCAAATAACTTAAAACTCCTTAAAATGAAAAGTAAAAGTCACCCCCACTACTTTTCCAGAGTGGCCTCTACCCTCTCTGGGGAAACTCCCCAGGCTGAAGGCTTCGGGACTGTGTTCGTGGATCCAGGGCTCCGATTCTAGCCCTGGGAGCGCTGGTCCCTCCTCTCTGTTGGACATTGTCATGAGGGTCTCTCGTTTCAGACACAGCACATCTTCAGATTTGTTGGCGGGACCCCCTGTGGATAGGATTTAAGTGACCTGCAAGAGAGGTTTCCTGTGTGTAGCCCTGGGAAATATATTTGAGCTCTGTGTTCCTCAGTTTCCTCATCTGTAACTTGGGGAGTTAGGACACCATGGGCCTCAAGCACTCTTTCCTCTAACTCATTTCTGTGTCTAGCCTCCTCTTCCTCAATTCATATTTCTTGTTTCTTTTCCTGCTGTTGTCTTTTTTTTTTTTTTTTCTTTTTTTTTTGTCCAGCAGAAGCACTGGTGTCGAGGCGCAGACATCAAGACATCAGAGAGCTAGGGTCACCTTTGGGCTGGCTAGCTGTGTGACCCTGCCAATCACGTGGCCTTTCTGGACCTGTTTTTTCATGCAAGAAATGAAGGACCAGGACTCTTTGATCTCCAGGAGACTTGCCGGTTCTGACACCCCATGATTCTCCTGACCTCCTCCTACCTAGGGGTGACCCCTCTGATCGTAAGGGAACCGTGAGCTCTGGGCATTTGCTGCTTTCAGCACAGGGTGGTGATAGGAGGTTTGGGGCAGGGGACAAACCAGGGAAGCTGGACCCTTCTCTAGAGTCCCTGAGTCAGCTCCTCATGGTCTGACTTCATTTTTTCATTTGGAGTGTTGTGAAATCCCAGAACATCACCCACGCCCACTCTCGACCCTGAGTACCTTTGGGGCGCATTCCAACACCAAGTAAGAGCCATTTGGAGATGAGCTTGGAAACCCCTGCTCCTTGTCCTTGTGTGCGACTTTGAAGGGGGGCTGGAATGACTAGCCATCCCGGCTTGCCCTGGACTGTCCCGCGTCCCAGCAACCCCCACAGGGCACACCGGGGACGGTCGGTTCCCCTACTGCTCTGCCCTGTCAGGGCCTGGCTCACTTCCTGAGCCGGGTAAGTAAAGGACCCAGCGGGGCAGGGAGACTCAGAATCAGCCGGAACGCTTGGTGGATGCAGATTCCTGGGCCCCACTCTGGAGAGCCTCATCCGGTAGATCTGGGGCGGGGGACTGGGCATTCGCATTTAAGGGCTTCCAGGTGAGTCTGGTGTAGGTGGGTCAGTACCGCACCTTGGGACACACACTGTGCTTGGGGTCATGCGGGGAACAGGGTTGGCTCCTGCCCTCATGTTGCTTGTAACATGGGCAGAAGCCCCAGCAGGGAACTCGGCCCACGTGTGGTAGAATATCATGGACACTGTAACATGAGTAGCACCAGGACCAAGATTCTGATTCCTCCTCCCACCCTCCCAAGTAATCCAGTGCTTACAAAGCTCGGCTTTGTTCATTAAGAGGGTTGACTTGGCATTTTTCGGCAGGGGGCCCGCAGGGAGTTTGAGTGAGTTGTCAGAGATGACCGTTCCCTGCAGTTGACGGCAGACTCTCCTGTCCCAGAACCACCCCTGCTCTGTCCGCTGCACCGCGTGACCCTCTGGCGAAAGCGCGAGGGGACCACCTCTCAGGGGGACCATCTCCACGGCCCACTGTGGCCCTGACCTTCCGGCATGGAGGGCGGGTGAGGAAGAGCAGCCCCGTTCTTGTTCTTGGTAGGGCAGCTGTCATTTCTGTTGCTTACGAGCTGCCCCTTTTTCTAGGGTGAATTGATGAGCTAGAGTCCCCAAGGGCACTTAGTCATGGGGATGATTTGAAGAGGACCCAAGATGGCCTGGAAAGGGCACGCTCATTCTCTGGGTTCCGGTGGGTTCCCTCAGCCCCTGCTGCCACAGAACAAAATGGCCGAGGCGTCCCTCGGAGGGGAGAGGAGCAGAGCGACAGCTCCACAGGCCTTCAGATGAGGAACACGAGGTTCTTGGGGTCTTGGAAGGACATGTCACCGCTGGGGCTCCAGGAAGGCCAGCGTCCACGGCAGCCTGGAGCTGTGGGGCCGAGTGTCACCACTGGCCATGCTGACTCATCGAGCTGGTCTGGGAGCTGGGCTGAGGGCGGCTGTCTTAGTCTGGGCGGCTATGAGAGGATAGTATGGACTGGGTCGCTTATAAGCCACAGAAATGTATTCTTTGTAGCTCTGGAAGCCTGAGGTCAGGGTGCCAGCACAATTGGGTTCTGGCGAGAGCCCTCTTCTGGGTTGTAGCCTGCCCACTTCTCCCTGTGCCCTCACGCATTGGAAAAAGGTGAGGGAATTCTCGGAGGTCCCTTACGTAAGAGCGCTAATTCCGTCACAAGGATCCCACCCTCATTACTAATCACTTCCCAAAGGCCCCACCTCCTCTAATATCATCATGCTGTGGTGGGGGGCAGGTAGGGTTTCAACAGATGAATTTGGGGGGGGGGACACAAACATTCAGTCCGTCGCAGCATCCCTCCAGGGGCTGGTGGCCTGGGCATCCCTAGTTGTGGGGTGTGATGGCTGTGAGCGCCAGCTCTGGAGTCGCCCTCCTTGGGTTGAATCCCGTATCAGTCCATCACTTATCAGCTGGGATGACCTTGGGGAAGTCATTGACCTCTCTGGGTGGCAGTTTTCCTATTTGTAAAATGGAGTAAGGTTCCCTGTGCTGTTGAGAGGCTGGAATGAGAGAAGCCTGCAAACGGCTTAGCGCAGTGCCTGACGCACAATAAAAGCTAAGCTTTCTTGTTATTAGGGACAGAAAGTGGCAAAGACCTGGAATGAGGTCCGTATTCATTTGCTCAGGTTCCCATAACCCAATACCATAGGTTGTATGGTTTAAACAACAGAAAATTATCGTCTCACAGTTCTGGAGGCTGGAAGCCCAAGATGTTGGTGTCGGCAGGTCTGAGTGCTTCTGAGCTCTCTTTCTTTGGTTCGCCGATGGCCGCCTTCCCGCCCCGTCCTCACACGGTCTTTCCTCCATGCATGTTCGTCCTTTGTGTCTCTTTGTGGGCGCAAGTTTCCTCCTCTTACGAAGACACGGGTCAGGCTGGATTAGGGCCCACCCTAATGGGCTTATTGTAACTTAATCACCTCTTTAAAGGCCTTGTCTCCAAATAGAGTCACATTTTGAGGTGATGGGGGTTAGGGCTTCAACATACGGATTTAGGGACACAATTCAGCCCATAACAAGGGCCAGTCTCAGGGCCAGGATATCTGAGGGTCAGACACAAAAGGCCCCCTCTAGGGAGCCAGACGTGAGAGTGAGGCCCAAGCTTGTCTGGGGGCCCGCGCTGTGTTCGCCCAGACAACCCATCCTATCGGGCCATGCTGCTAAGTGCAGCGTATTTAGGCTTATGGTGGATGGCTGGGTTTGCCTGGGCTCCAGCCTGGCAGGTGTGGTTGAGGTCAGCTCCATGGGTGGAGTGAGGAGGTGAGTGCGGGGATATGGAAGGGAGAGCAGACAGTGGCTCTCGAAGAAACAGGAAGATCACATCCTTGGGAATTGGGAGACAAAACAAAGCCAAGGTTGGGGGCCCTGGGCCCCTGGCCCAGCTCTTTAGGGTCCATAAGACTCTTGCTTGCTTTCAGTGGGGTCAGGAAACCCTTTTAAGGAAGCCAATGTGATAAGTGCTCCAGTGTAGGCATCCACGCATTTTCTTCTGAAGTGCAAATTTGAGCTTCAGCAGAGAACCAGGTGTAGGTCTTCGACTTCTCGGAGCCTTTTTAAGGACAGGCCTGGAGCCCAGCATGCGGGCAGGTGTCAGTCCACTAAATTTCAACCCCAGGATGAGCTTGTGAGGGTCACTTGTCAAGCCCCCACCTCTCCTCTCCCACATTTCTCTGCCACAAGGGTCCCCCCCCCCCCGAGCTATTTTGTGGACATCCCCATCATCCTGGCAGATCTGTCCCTGTGGATCACGAAAGCCCGGATTCCTGGACTCAGCATCCCCTTGCCTGCCATCGGGCTTTGATTTTGGCCAGAGGCGCCCCCCTCCGCCCCCAGGATGGAGCAGCCTGTTGCCGGAGCGAGGGTGGGCAGTTCCTGCTGTCACGACCAACATCCCAGCTCCCTCACCTTGATCTTGAGGCTGTTTTGGTTTCAGCCTCTTACTCACGTCTTGTATTATTCAAATGGCTTGGGTTTTGATAGTCTCTCTGCTCATAGTTGTCCTGAGCGGGCTGGAGGTTGAACATGGCATTCTTTCCAAACATTTGGCTGCCTCGGGACTGACTTAGAGTTTCTGACTGTGCGCACGGCGGAGGGTATTTGGATGCGGTCTTCTTACAGAGATGTGTTCCTGGGGCAGAGCTCCTGAATCCAGTCTGGAATTCAGACTGTATCGCCTACTTAAAGGGTCTTCTCATGCCACCCCCTCCTCTGGGGGAGCAGAGACACCCTGGAACACCAGCTCGTAACCTTCTTGGAAGGCAGCGGTGCGATGCCAGGTGCAAGTCCTGGGTTCGGATCCCGGCTCTGCCGTTGATGAGCGGGGTCTCCTGGGGTGTTTCTGAGTCTGTTTCTTTGTTCCTGACACACATCAAGTGCTCAGAAATCATGGCTGATTTTATTTTTATTATTGTTATCACCCGTTCAACGTCCTCAGCCCAAATGGCATTGAATATAGCGGGTTTTCCCTGGAAGGAGGATAAGTAACTGCCCTGGGGCCACGCTGGTCATCGGGGAAGCTGAGTGACAGGCTGGACAAGAGCGATAACAGCCAGCTCTGAGGCATCACTTGATGAAAGAGCGATGTGAACCGTGGGAGAAAGTGGAGACAGGTGTAATATATCTTAAGCACTCCTTCTGACATGTCAGGATCACGCTGTTCGCTCTTCTGGAGGCAGTACCTAGATATGGATGGGGTTTGGAGACGGGATGCTCCTGGGACATCTGACTTTGTTTTGGGTCACTGACGGGCCTAGGGTTTTCCTAGTATTCTTGCAAAATTTGCTGAAACCCCTTTTACGACTTCACACGTCCCATCATGTGAGCCCTGGGGAGAGCTCAGACTCCGGGGATGGGGGTTGTCCAAGTCACCTGCTGTCTTTGATCTCTGTCACCCCTCAGCGTGGGAAGTCTTAGGTGGAGGTCAAATAGCACCACGGCAGGGACCGACTGTGAAGGCACTGGTGACCGCTCTGACACTGCCTGCCTGCCTTCCCCACCCTCCAAATAAAAGCAGCTGGTACGAAACGACAGGAATCCAACCGACCTCCCCAATCCACCATCACGTGGGATCAGAGCCCCCTCTGGAACAGGCATGGTAGGCAGAACTGCAGGCTCCAAGGGGGGTTGCTTCCAAATCCGGCTCCCTACCTTACAAGCCATTCTTAATTAATCTCTGTTTCCCCCTCGCTAGAAAGGCGGACAATAAAACCATGCACATCATAGCACTGTCACACGGATAAGATGAGAGTAGAGGGGCGCCTGTGTGGCTCAGTTGGTTAAGCATCTGACTTCGGCTCAGGTCACGATCTCACAGTTCCTGAGTCCTAGCCCCACGTCAGGCTCTGTGCTGACAGCGTGGAGCCTACTTGGGATCCTCTCTCTGTCTCTGCCTCTCCCCATCTTGCGTGTGCATGCACACTTTCTCTCTCTCTCAAAATAAATCAATAAACTTAAAAAAAGAGAGATGAGATTATAAATGTGAAATACTGGGCAAGTAGGAAGAAATGTTATCTGTTACTGTTCTCACTCTCTTTGGGGTGGGATTTGCGATCTGCCCACAGCTATCCTATGAGGTGATGATTATTATTATTTTTGAGATTAAAGGCTTTTAGTCTTCTAGAGAGCCTTTTTTTAAGTTTATTTATTATTATTTATTTTGAGAGAGAGAGAGAGAGCTCAAGTTGTGAGGGGGGAACAGAGAGAGAGAGAGGGAGAGAGAGAATCCCAAGCAGGCTCTGCACCTGTTAGTACAGACCCTGACTTGGGGCTCGAACTCAGGAACCTCGAGATCATGACCTGAGCTAAAGTTAGATGCTTAACCGACTGAACCACCCAGGTGCCCCTAGAGCCTTATTTATTTTTTTTTAAGATTTTATTTTTAAGTAATCTCTACACCCAACGTGGGGCTGGAACTCACAACCCTGAGATCAAAAGCTGTACAGTCCCCCAACTGAGCCAGCCAGGCATCCCCTGGAGAGTCTTATAAATAAGCAACTGTGCTAAGCCATCTAGCAACTGTCCTGCCAGGTGGCTGGCTGGGCAAGGACCTGGGGTGGGCCCAGGGTGAGGGTCTGGGGCTGTGGAGGGCCCTGGAAGAGACAGTGGACCAGAGAACAACCTTTCTCTGACCCGACATTTTGCCCTGGGCTGTGTTCCCCAAACCACGCAAGTTATTTAAACCGAAGTCTCGCCCCCAGGATTGTCTCGCCTCCAGGATTGTTCTGAGTTTCGGGGGAGGAGAGATGGGTTGAGACCCGTCCTTAGAACATAAAGATGGTAGCGCTGGTCCACAGCTAGAAGGGCTGGCTGAGATGTTGGCTCTTCCTGGAATCCCGAACTGACCTCTCCACCAACCTTCCCCATGACTGCTTTTTGGAAATGTGATGAGCTTTTGATATTTACTTCAGTCAGTGTCGCCGGGTGGCCGCTGCTGCGCTAAGCACCCGGAATGCAAATAGGGGAGAGATGTCCCAGTCTGTAAGTCCAGTGAGCCTAGCTAGGGCTGGCTGGCGGTTCTGGGCCTCTCTGCTGACAACTTCCGGTCTCCTCCCTGGTGGACAAGGGCGAGGAGGGTGCTCTGCTTGTGCGGACAGCAAGGCGCGCGAGGCGTAACAACGTGGTGCCTTCAGGAAATGGGTGGCCCCAGATGGGAGGAGTGGGTGGCGTGGGTGGGCCAGGGAGTCCTAATCTTTGGGGAGGTGGGAGCCACTGGAGGTGTTAATACGGGGAAGTGACAGGCGCTGGCTTTTGGTTTTCTTATAATTACAACAGCCATCCCAACGATCGGTATTGAGCACTGTCTTGGGATGGGCATCAGCCAAGTGCTTTGCCAAATTCTCTCGTTTAAGCCCCCTTTGCAGACGAGGCTGGGAGGGTCCACAAAGCCCAGCCACGTAGCAGCAGACAAACCCATGTCTGTCCAACACCAAAGGCCTTGCTATTAACTGCTCCTCAACCTTCCTGAACCTCGGAGTCCTCCCCTATACTACCTCCCTCACAGGGTTGTCTTCGTAACTTGGGGAGGATGGTTGGCACTTGCCACAGTGCCTGGCGTGTTGTAAGTGCTCAGTAAACGTTGGCCACTCTTGTTTTTGTTATTGTTGCTATTATCTGTTGCAGAGAGTGGCCGCGGGCATGCCAGGTGCGGGGTGGTACCTTTGAGTTGGAAACCACATGGGCTGGCGTGAGTAAACTGAGCTAATAAAGCCACTCCTTCCAGAGCAGGGTGCTGACCGGGGTTCAAGGCCGCAGTCTGCCTGCACCCACCCCCGTTGCTGTGGTTACCGACCTGGGCAACTCGTTCTCTCTGTCGCGGGTGCCTCTCCAGCTCAGGTCCGGGTGACCCCGTTCCCACCTGGGATCGTTCCACGACTGCTTCTCTGAGGCTTTCTGCTATGCCCTCTGGTTTCAGTTTTGCTACAGCTGAGCAGGGACCGACCCCACGGGTGGCAGAACGGTGGATGCATAGGAGGGACCACCGTCCAGGGGGCTGGTGAAAATCTCCAGGGGAGATGAGGTGAAGGCTGGAAGGCCACGGCCATGGGAATGGAAGGCAGTTTGGGGGACTATTTTGGGTTTCAACGGATAAGATGATGAGGAGAAGACAAAGGGAGACGGAAAGCTAAAGGCTGTCTCTCACTTAAATGGCCATTGTATTCCCTTTTCACGCTGTGCTGGGTGGATCTCATCCATCCCCGTGGCTTTACATGCGTTTCTAGGCTGACAGTCTCCAAATTCCCAATTCCCTGAGTTCCAGCCTGGAGTACTTAGCTGTCTCTTGCTCTCTTCACTTGGATGGCTCTCAGGCATTTCAAAGACAACATCTCCAAAACAGAACTCCAAAAACGATCTGCCTGCCTCACCCGCGAACCTGCTTCCCATCTCCCTCAATGGTACGACTCTCCCCTGTGTTCAAGCTAGAAAATAGGGGGATCATCCTTGGTGTCTCCCCCTTTCTTCACCCCTGGGAGCCCCCTCAGCAGCTAGTCCCATAATTTCTACCTGGGGGATACATCACAAGGGAAGCACATCCCCCCTCTCCATCTGCACTGCCGCCATCTTGGGCCAGGCCACCCCCATCTCTCAACGGGGTGACTGTGAGTCCACACTGCCTCCCCCCTTCCACTCTGGCTCCAAATTCCAGCCTCAGTGATCTTTAAGGAACACAAATTCCATGGTTAATCATCTTACCTGATGACTTCCAACTGCACTTAGCAGAACAGCCAGCACCTTCCCAAGGCTTACTGGGTTCTGCAAGGATCTCAGCTTCATTGGACTCCCCTCCCCTTCACTCGCTTCTCTCTCTATCTCTCTCTCTCTTTTTAAGTTTATTTATTGAGAGAGAGAGAGAGAGAGAGAGAGAGAGAGAGAGAGAGAGAGAGAATCCCAAACAGGCTCTGAGCTGTCAGCATGGAGCCTGATACAGGGCTCAAACTCACAAACCGTGAGATCATGACCTGAGCCGAAATCAAGAGTCAGGCACTCAACCGACTGAGAGGCCCAGGCACCCCCATAACTTGTAACCTTCTATTTGTTCATTGTGTTTATTGGTTGTGTCCCCTGCTAGAGAGTCAAATCTAGGAGGCCAGCCAAGCACATAGAAGTTGCCAGTGGGTATTTGTGGAGTTAGCGAACAGGTAGATGAAGAGGGCACACCCACCCAGGAGCATGGCCCTCCATGGATATGGAGGACAGGGATACTCAAGGGGTGGGCAGAGGGCCTGCCAAGGAGTCAAGGAGACTTGAGAATGAGAGCCAGGAGGGAAATGTCAATAACCAAGAAAGGGGTGACAAGTCGGCTGGGGATGCTTTTGGCTGCAGGTAACGGCAAACGTGTCCGGTGGTATAGACACAGATGAGCTTTTTCATAGTCGGAACGTTCGGCGGCCAAGCTCTGGGCCGGTGTTGCTGAGGTGTTCCTGGCCTTCCGTCAGCCTCCAGCATCACATCCTCACACAACTGAGTTCAAAGACAGGAAACATGGAGCAGCATGGGACAGACATCTTCTGTCTTATTGGTGGGGGGTGGGGGGGGCGGAGGGGCTGTCCCCAGAAGATCCCAACCGACGTCCCTCTATATTCCACTGGTCAGAAAGGATGCACGCCTGCCTGCCCTTGGACCAGGGCCGGTGCCCATCTTGCTGAAATAAAAGAATCTCTTTCCTGTCCTTGAACAAAGTTGGGCTCGTGCCAGCTAAGGAGAAGGGGAATGGCTTTTGAGAAGACAATGCAAAGCGCTTGCCCTAAGCACATTTCACAAGGAGGAGTTTTTTCTGTTGGTGTAACTGATGTAGGGAGGTCAGATAGGATGGGTATTGAGCAGTGGCTGCTGGAGTTGATGCTTAAAGACTATGTGTGGCCCTTGAGAGAGCAACTCCCCTTGGTTTGGGCTGCCCTCTGTGGGGGCTTAGGAATTAGCGGGAGAAGTTGCGGAGAGCAAGGTAGACCACCAGGAAGTTTGGTGTTAAAGGTAAGAGGAAGGATGGGATGGTCTCTGGCCACAGGAGGCAGACACAAGGTTTTTCCAGTTTGGGGCAAACTTGAAGATGTTTATTGGATGAGCCAAGGAAGCCAGTGGGAGAGAGGGGGAAGCAAGATGGCGTAGTTGATTCCCTTGTCCCCGAAAGAGGCACAGGGATGGGGTCAAGTGCACAAGAGGCGGTGGCTGTTACTGGGCAGAGCAGAGAGGCTTTTCTGGAGACTCAGATGCCTTCTGAGATGGGAGAAGGGTGGCAGGATGGTGAAGATGCCCAGGAGGGATGAAGATTCCCTTCACTCTCCTTTGTGGGACAATGGGTTCATTCAGAGAGTGAACCTGTGAACTTGACCTTTCCAGCACTTTTGTTTTAACAATCGGATATAACAGACTAAACAAAAACAAAAACAACCTCCACCCCCAAAACCCGATCCATTTGTGTGGTCCTCCCCTGGGAAGTCCAAGGACAAAGCCTGATCCTTGGGTTTTCTTGTTCAGACAGCCTCACAGCACACGGTCAGGGGAGTGGTCATTCCATCATGCCGTCCAGAGACTGCAGGTCACTTAACAGACCCCGCGGAGCTTCCAGATCCTGCAGCCGATGGGCAGCAGGGTGGAGGGGGTGGGGCACACGGAGTAGGGCACAGAGGACTTGGGTCCCAGGTCCAGGCGGACCACTTACAAGCTGGGGTTCGCTGGTGTCCTCCAAGCCTGCAACCCCATCTGCAGAGGGTTGGAGGGTGACAGCTCGTCTTCTCCCTCCTCTGCCCGCGGGTTTACAACGCGCATGCTCCTTACAGGGAATTAGGGGAATGCCTTCCTGCCCCCTCCACCAGCCCTCGCTGGGGAGTTTTGACTCTGCTCAGTACCCGTTGGAACAGGACGGTGTTTTCTTTCACCACTCACCCTGGTCCCTCACTGCTGGCATCTTTTCCCCTTTGTTTTTGGGAATGATGGCAGAGGGCCCAGCTAGGACGATTGAGAGCCAAACCTTTCTCCTCTATTTATCCTCATGGTAGCCATGGAGGCAGCAAAAAGCAAGCAGAAGTTTGACTAGATATATGAGCTCAATATTCCACAACATTTGAAGCTGGTGCCGACTTACGTAGGAGGCATAAAACACAACATTATGTTAAAATGAAGAATAGCCCCAACAGGGGCGAGGAAAAAAAATGCATTTTTAAGAAAAAATTCTCAGCGGGAACATTCAGATGCTAAGTTGGTAAGATTGGCATCGGCTCCGCGTGTCTCCCCTTCGACAGCGCGTTAGTGTCCGTCCCCATGGTGTCCTGTGTCTCGGGGTGCAAGTTCTGAAGGGGACACATCTTCTCTCGGGTCACTCTTTTTATCTGACACGTGGGGGTGACTCCAGGAGGGCTCTGCGCGTGTCTCATGGTGTCGTAGGGGAGGCTGATGTTCGTAAGAAGCGCGGAGCGGGATCATTTTAGTCCCGTCAAAACTGCCCCAGTCAGATCAGTCCTGCCCGGCGCTTGGTCGCCTGGACCCCCCTTCGTCACGACTAAAACGTGACTAGCGGTAGCGTCTCCCTCGTGGGGTGGCTGTGGGGGTTCCATGAGTCTACACCCGTAAAATATCTAGGAAAGCGCCCAGAGGGTATCAGTTAGTCAACCGACAAACACAGAGTGCCCGTAGCTTGTCGGCTGTGCCTCGTGGGAAGGAAGCCCCAGAGGGCGGCTCTGTGTCTAGGAATCAGCATCTAGCTGGAGAAAGAACACGGACCTGGTGGGAATCCGTAGACAACCAGTGCAGCCTCCAAGCCCTGCCTTTGCCCGCGGCCTGGACGTCCTGGAGGGCCAGCAACTGCTGGGTGGGGTGTGCTGTCGGTCCAGCCCTGCTTACTCTCCCGGCAGCCAAAGCCAGGAGAAAGGAGAATCTGGTATTCATTGTGTGGTTGTTTCTAATTTCCTTCTGCTTTCGAGATCCTCTTCTGACGGAGAACAATGCCCTGAACAAGGCTCCGGCTTCCTTGGCCAGGCACCCGCCCTGCTGTGGGGGAGGCGGCGCCCAAGAGAATGCAATGGCGGGCACTCAAAGGGCAGAGGGCCTTTGACTCCTGTCCTCTGACAGTGCTGGGGATGGCGAATCCCAGCCTCTCGTTTGCTGTTAGATCCCTGGGGCTTTGAGCGAGTCCTCTGCCCTCCCCTAGACACCCCCCCCCACCCCATCTCATTTATGAGTATTGTTTTTAAACTGTCCCTATTTGCCAAGGAAGGACAGTCCTCCCTGTATCACCTTCCCGGGGCCACCAGGCTGGGCCATGTACCCCAGCAGGAGGGGGTGGTGTTGGGTCCTTGACAGCATTGCCCTGGCCAGGGCCAGCTCACAGCCCAGCACCTGGGAGGGATCCTCAGCAGAGGGTCCTGGGCGGACATTCCCCCCCCCCCCCCCCAGCCAGTGATGTGCAAATTTTGTGGAGGCAGAAGACCCAGGACTGGGTCCAAAGAAAGGGCGGGGTTTCCTCATTCCTTTCTGTCTTCATACTTGGCCTCTTGCTTGTGGGTCTCGGTACGTTTATCGGCCTCACCGGGTTTCTCCGGAAAGTGGAGAGAGCCCAGAAGCGAGTGACCTTCATGTGGAATGGGGCCAGAGGAGGCCGGAGGGCTGACTAGGTTCTCCCAATCCGCAGGGCTTCACTGCGGGAGGTGCTGTGGGGGCGGCAGGTGGGAATCGGAGGCACAAGGGCTCCAGCAGCGAGGTCGCCTCTGAGCTGGGACCAGACCGGGTGGGTCGCCCATGCTTGAGTCCATCCGGTGCCCCCGTCACCCTCGCTGCACATCCACATGCCCTCCGTGCCCTGTTCATTTCATCATCCTCTTGAAGTAGATTTATTAAAAAAAAAAAATCCTCGCATTTAATTAAAAAGAAATCTTTGTCACTACCATAAATGCAATCCGACAAAATGTCTAGTAATTGTCAACACAAGTTCGTGGCGGTGAAAATGCAAACATTCATCACGGAGCTGCTAAAATCTTGGGCTTTGTGTATGTTCCTGGTGGTCTCCGTGGGTGTCTGGTGGTGATGTTGGGGGTGAGCTTGACGTTGGCGAGATGTAATGAATGGGGTGATTCGTGCCGACTGGTGACCCCATCAAAGACGTTTCGGGAAGGCCTCCCTGCTGCTCCACCAGAGGCCCCCCGGCAACGTGTCAGCATCTTCAACGTGGGGGACACGCAGTGTCTCCCTCAGAGGCTGGGCGAGGTTGGACTGAATTCATCTAAGGTGGTGTGAACAGTGCCTAGTGCATAGTAAGCGCTCAGTTAAGTGCTAACAGCCGCCATAACTTGGGAGATCCCAGCTGAGGGCTGCCCTGGGTGGGTGGGTGGGGGGGTCCCCTCAGCCGCAGGCTTGGCGACAGGGGCGGGGACAGACGTGATCTCCAGGCCCCTCCCACTCTCCACCCATCTCTCTTGCTCTCCAACTCCCCCGTTGGAACAGGTGCGGTCAGGCGGGATGCCCATCAGTTCCCTCATGATTAGAGAATTAAAACGAAGATGTGGTCATGGCATGAGTCATCGCGAAACTCCCCTGTTGGGATGGGTGGTCGTCTGTGTCCCCTGGAGGCTCTGGAAGGGACTCTCAGGGACGACCGCTGGCGTGCACACGCTGGGGGCTTGTCGGATCTGCGTCTGCTGCTGTGTCTGAGCAGCCCTGGTTGTTTCTGGAATGGGATGTGTGGCTTGGAGGGAGAAAGTTGCTGTGGGCAGCAGTCCCAGGTTCCCTGGTGGGACTGGAAATTCTGCCTCAAGCCCTGGAATTTGGACTTCCTGTTTGGCCTGGCTTTGTGCCCCCACATATTTGGCTTTGGCACATCCTCTCCCTCCCCTCTCGGGATCCGTTTCCTCATCTGTAAGATGAGGGGGTTGCACTAGATCGTATCTAAGGCTCCTTTAAGCTTGAAAAAGCTATGATTTGCCTCCCACTCCCTCACTGTTCCCTCAGGCCTCTTGATTGACAGAAGGAAGGTGGGAAGGAAGCAGGAGGGACCAGAAGAGCCAGGAAGCTGAAGAGCCGGGCGGGCGGGCGTCCTCCAGCACACTGGATGGCCCCATCGCACAGGCTTTTCCAGCCCCCAAATCCAAGGCGCTGAGGCTGGGATAAGCCTGCGTGAGGGGAGGAAGGGGCGAAGGGAGGAAAAAGCAAAGGTGTCATAGTAAGTGCCCTAGAGATGGCAAGTGGCTATCTTATGGGGTCAGTGGCAAATAAATGATGACAAAAGGGCAAATCTGGGGAGAAAAGAACACGCTCAGGGGAAGGGTTTATAAAGAGGGACGGCGAGAGTTGCTAGGATGGGAAGAAAGTGTTGCCAAGTGATCACGGCTCGGGTTGTGGGCGTAGGCTGCCGGCTGGAGAGTGTCAACAGGGTTGGGGGGACAGATGGCCTCCCTCCTCCTTTCCAGGGCATCTTGCAAGATGCCCCTTCCCCTCATTAGGGGTGCCTCCTCTGGAATTACAGCAATGCAGTCAGTGCGTAATGGCGTCTGTGGGTGCTCTAAGGCGGCCTTAGGATAACGGGCTAGATGGCCCAAAGACAGGTGGACATTATCCTGTGAGTAATGACACGTGAGCCAGTCATGGTGCGTTTTTCCATGCGACCTGTGCTCCTTATTGAAATAGCAGCCAATTGGTTGTCTCCAAGTCTAGAGGAAGATACTTAGAAAGCGAGAGTAAAAGAAATTAACATAGAGAGGATGTCTTCATGACCTTGGGGTGGGCAAAGATGTCTAAAACAGAACACCCAGAGCACGAACCACAGAAGAAAATCGATAGCATTTTATGAAAAATTACCACCTCTCTTCGTCAAGAAGTACCATTAAAAACATGGAAAGGCAGGATGCCTGGGTGGCTCAGTCGGTTCAGCATCCGACTCTTGGCTTTGGCTCAGGTCGTGATCTCCCAGTTCGTGGGATCGAGCCGCGAGTCCAGCTTCGGACTGAGCATGGAGCCTGCTTAAGATTCTCTCTCTCCCTGATTCTCTGCCCCCGCCCCCCGCCCGTGTTCTCTCTCTCGCTCTTTCTCAAAATAAATAAACAAACCGTTAAAAAAAAAATCACGAAAAGGCGAGCCTCAGACCCGGAAGAAGAAATCTGTAACACATATATCCAACCAAGTATTTGTTTTCAGGATATATATAGAACAACTGTAAATCAGTAAGAAAAAGACAATGACCCCATAAAAATTGGACAAGAGGCTTAACAGACACTCATAAGATAGTCTATCCAGGTGACCAAACTATAAAAAGGTAAGCAACATCATTCATTACTCATGGGGAAAATGCGCATCAAAACCACAAGGAAATATCACCACACACCCACCAGGATGGCTAAAAAGAAAAGAGTGACAATACCAGGTGTGACTGAAATGCGGAGCCATTGGAACTATCACACCTTGCTGTGGGGGAGTGTTGAAAGGCGCAATCACGGAGGAAAAGTGTTTGGTAGATTCTGTTCCAGCTAACGATATGTCTGTTCCATAACTCAGTCATGCCCCTCCTGGGTACATGTATCCAAGAGATAGGATGACACAGAGATGTGATGGACAAAAATGTTCAAAGGCACGGCCTCCAAACTCGAAACACCCCACATTCCCATCAACTAGAGATTGAGGCAATAAACGGTGGTAGATGCATACAGTAGAGTATACACCACAGTGAGAGAGACTATGTGTTACAGGATCATTGATATGAAGGTCAAGAAGAGGCGAAGCTAAAACATGAAGAGTAAACTCATAGTTATATATCTGGTGGAGGTATGGACTGAGAAGGTGCATGAGAGAACCTTGTGCAGCGCTAGAAATATTCTAGGCCGGACCGGGGTGGTCTTATATGAGTGCATATGCATGTAAATGATTATCGCGCTGTCCCTTTAAGATGAACGCATTTTATTTTATTTTACTGTTGTATTTATGTTTTCATTTTAATTCCAGTTAACGTATATATACGTATAACGTATACGTATAACGTAGTGTTATATTAGTGTCAGGTATGGAATAATGTATGTAATTCAACACTTCCGTACATCACCCTGTGCTCATCACAAGTGCATTCCTCATGCCCTCTCCTGTATTTGTGTTACACTTCGATTTAAAAAAATGAAAAGGACAACCTGGGTGGCTCAGTCGGTTGAGCGTCCAACTCTTGATTTCGGCTCAGGTCATGGTCTCACGGTTGTGGGGCTGAGCCCTGGAGTCGGGCTCCCGGCTGAGCCTGGGGCCTGCTTGAGACTCTCTCTTTCCTTTTCTCTCTCTGCCCCTCCCCCCTGCTTGTGTGCACATGCGCTTGTTCCCTCTCTCTCTCTAAAGAACAAAACAAAACGAAACATTGAATGGGGAAACTTCCCATGAATTTATTCTAGTTGGGAGACGACCTGTGGTTTCCCATTCACCTGTTCATCCTAACTGTTCTGGGTTGTAAGTTCTCTGAGAAGGAAATACTGAGCATTGGCCACAGCAGTGAATGTTGTGAGCCAAGCCTGGGCCCCATCCCTGCTCCTCTGAAATTGGGAGGCTCTCGGGAAGTTATTTGACTTCTCAAAGCCTTTGTTTCCTTGTCTGTGAAAAGGGGACTGTGGTACTTACCTTACAGTTTCATCGCGAGGGTTGAATGAGGTCATACTTAAGAAGCACTCAGCTCAGCACCCGGGTCATAGCAAGTGCTCAGTAGAGGACTGGGTAGAAATGGCAAAGCCAACACTGAACTGATTCTACCTAGGTCTCTTAAAGAGGCTCAGCACCTTTCTCCTCGAAACGATTTAGCACACGTTTGAAAAAAAGTTACACTAACATTACCTACACAAAGTAGAGCCATTTTGTGGATGGGGCGGAATCTCAGTGCTTCAGGAAGGTGTGGGGGAGGGAGGTCATTTTCAGCTGGACTGGGCAGAGAGAGGTGTTAAAGCTGGTGGGACCGTCAGCCATGGGTAAGATTTTTGTCACAGAGAGAGGACCAGGAAGGTCATTCAAATTTGGGGGTTGGGGGAGGGAGGTGGTACCCGGAGGGCAAAGGTGGAGTCTGGGAATGGCGAGCCGGCCATTTTGAGGTGGCGCCTAAGATTTACGGAGGAACAAGTGGAAGATGAGGTTGGAAAGGAAGACTGGCTCAGATGAGGTTCCCCCCTGCCACGGAACCCAGACGTTTTCTACAGGAAGAGGAGTCGCTGACCATTGCTGAGCAGGGAAGGTACAAGATGAAGCCGGGATGTGCAGACCCACAGGGGAGGTCAAAGTGACTGGGCCAGGAGGCCATTGAGGAGGGGAAGCATGCAGGTTCAGGTGGGAAGGAGTTATATGTGATCTGGGCAGAAGCAGCGGGATGGAAATGAAAGGGTAAATAGATGGGGAGGAGCGGGGATGGACTCCTGAAGTCTTGGAGCCAATTTCTTGAGTATATGAAGCAGAGAGAAGGTCGGTGCGGGGATACCAATGAAAGGGATTTCTCAACGGTTCCACCAACCGGGGGGGGGGGGGATGCATCTCATCCCTTCCCGGGCCCTCACCTTCAAAGTCTGCTATTTGCACGTCCCCAAGAACACACTGCCCTCTTCCGGGTTCAGGCTTAGTACGGGACACCCAAAGAACGGACACAGCCTTTCTACAAACTTCCTTTCCACCCTGGCCGCCTGGGAGCCACACGGAGGGAGGTGTGTCAAGACCAAAACTGAGCCAACAGCAGAACCGGTTCCCAGTGTCCCCCTCCCAGAGACGCAAGAGTTTGGCTGGATGCTCTGCCGAGGGGTCGGAAGGGTCTTTCGACAGCCTGCGCAAAGCTAAGGAACGGCCTCCTGATTTTATGGAGAGACGCAAACCGTGTTTGGAATAAATATGCCTTTGTTATTGTTTTACAGAGCTGTAGCAGTGGCCAGGAAGAAAACCGCCCCCTCTGAAAGTTGTTTTGGTGACTGTTCTTTGGAGCATTGTTCTAAAAATGGGAAATTACATATTGCCGTGCCAAAGGAAACAAACACCTGCAATTAAAGGAATACCTACCACGAGGTGGCTCTCAGAGCCCCAGCCAGTTCTGGACGCGGGGCTGTTACACAAGTTTCACTTGGTGCTTTCTTCACTTTTAAGGGGATCGGGTGCTTCTCCATTTGTAACCAGGGTGGGCTTTGGTGACTACGGGGCTCCGGTGATTGTCTTTTACTCATTCACTCAATAAACATCTATCGAGCATCTCCGTTGGGTCAGTGTTGATGGATTTCACGACTCCCTTCTCTGGCCTTGTTAAAAATCATCCAGAGAATCGGCCGCAGGCAGGCGGCTTTCTGGTTCCTTTTTGTCAATTTTCAGAGTCCGTGCACGACTTCCGCCTCTAAATGATGGGCAGCTAGAGAGAACCCCCCCAGCGCATTCTCTCCTTCCTCTTCTTTCTCCTCTCCCCCTCTCCCTCCTTTCTCATTCTACTCTATTGATCTACAAAAATAAAAACGCTATTCTTAACATGTCAGTCAATACATTTCTTTACACATATGATTTTTCAAGCTTTCCAGTTATGGGACTACATACAGAAATTCTGGTTCTAGGTGTGAGACGTCAAAAGGTAATTTTTGGGGGGCACCTGGGTGGCTTGGTTGGTTGAGTGTCCGACTTTGGCTCGGGTCACGATCTCACGGTTCGTGGGTTCAAGCCCCACGTCGGGCTCTGTGCTAACGGCTCAGAGCCTGGAGCCCGCTCCGCATTCTGTGCCCCTTCCCTGCTCACACTCTCTCTCTCAACAATAAATAAGTGTTAAAAAAAAACTTAAAAACTAGTATTTTTGGTTATCTGGTTAATAGTTGACATTTATCAACATTGATATAACTGCAAAATAATCAGGTCTTGAAATTCATCACGTGTGAAATGAATACATTTCGGATAGATTTGGGGTTTAGAGAGATTCCAGTTCCATAAGCTGTCTCATCTCTGCTGGAAGCAAGAAAGATGGGAGCAAGGGGAAACAATGAATCTCAAACTTTTTGGAATGCGTAGACTTTGGTTAGAGCTGGCTGCCCACGAACGTGTGCATTCTTCCAATGGGTTGGCCGTAGAGTGATGGCAGACCTTCTTTGGGAATCAGGGTTATCTCCCAGGGACCACTTGGTTACTGATGTGGTCCCACCTGGAAGAAGAGAGGTGGGGATAAAAAGGGTCTCTACGCCTATAACGTGCTTAACCTACTATCTTCGCTTCCACATTCGTTTCAACTTTTTCACTAGAGGCTCAAAAGTAGGACCCCGCTATACTGGATTACAGGATGCAGATTCATATTTGAGTGAATTTGTTTCCCTTTTATTTACCTGGATTTTCTCATTTCATCCATGCCTGGCAAGAGAACACACATTTGGATCATGCCCTCCTGGGGGTCATGTTGCAGAGAGGAAAGCAGATACAAGGGAACGTGCTCTAGTGAGATATGCGTATGACAGAGTCTAGATGAGATGTGACGGTGGTGGAGAGAGCCCCTGGGCCTGGGAGCATCAGGGGCAGGGTGGGAAGAGTCCAAGAGTGAGTCTTTTTTATTTTTTTATTTTTTTAATTTTTTAATGTTTATTTTTGAGACGGAGAGAGAGCACGAATTGGGGAGGGGCGGAGAGAGAGGGAGACACAGAATCTGAAGCAGGCTCCAGGCTCTGAGCTGTCAGCATAGAGCCCATCGTGGGGCTGAACCCACGTATCGTGAGATAGGACCTGAGCCAAAGTCGGGTGCTCAACCGACTGAGCCACCCAGGCACCCCTAAAAAATTTTTAATGTTTATTTATTTTTGAGAGATTGAGAGAGCGAGCGAGAGAGAGAGAGAGAGGCAGGCAGAGTGTGAGTGGAGGAGGGGCAGAGAGGGAGACACAGAGTCCCAAGCAGGCTTCAGGCTCTGAGCTGTCAGCACAGAGCCCGACAGGGGGCTAGAACCCACGAATCGTGAGATCATGACCTGAGCCCAAGTTGGACGCTTAACCGACTGGGCCACCCAGGCGCCCCCCAAGAGCTGAGTCTTGAAGGAAGTGTAAATGTGCTAGATGTACCAGATGAAAATACAGGATGCCCAGTTAAACTGGAATTTTTTTTTTTTTTTTAAGTTTCCTATGGCCCAGATATTGCCTAGGTCATGAAGGGAGGAGTGTGGGTCTTCAGGTGGCTTTGGGGGAGAGGAAGAGGTGACTTCGGTCAGTGAGAACTGCCTGCAAAGGTGTGGAGATGTGAACAGTGTGGAGTGGGTTGCCTGTTTCAGATAGAAACAGTAACGCAGTAACGCAGGTAAGTGTCCCCTGAGGAAGGAGGTCTGCCCGCCAGGAAGGTCCTCTGTTCTGGGCTGGCGGCATCCGATTCCCCTTTGGCTCTCCCTTCCTTCCATTTGTCTGTCTTCCATCCATCACACCCTAGAGGCTGGCCGGGGAACAGATGAGGAGGGGAACCTGGGTCTTTCTCATGGCTTTGTGGCCTTAGAACCTGTTTGAGGGGACAACACGAAAAGGGTCCCGTCTCTCAGAAGAGGCTGCACCCTCAGCCTCCCGACCCACAGTTGCAACCAGAAACATATTCGTTAATTTGCTGGGAGAAAGGTCTAGTAGACTAGACAAGCATATTCTCCCCCTGTGGGCAAGTTACAAAGGCTGGGTGGGGAGCAGAGAGTGTACGAAGGGCCTGGCCGAAGGGACCACGACCCAGTCAAAGCTCGTCGCCGGCAGAAGCTGGAATATTCCTCCGTTGCCCCTTCTTCCTGCTCAGGACCCACCTCTCGGGCTCCGTTGCCTCTCCCTCCTCTTTGGCACGCCAGCCCTTTCTGTTCACCCAGCGGGGCCCAGTACCTCGGGTTAGGTCTGCACGTCCTAGACGACACCCACATTCTAGCCCTGCCCCCCTCACGTGACTCCCTCATCACCTTGGTGGAGTGCAGGATGTGGCAGAATCTTTTCTCGTGGTTAGAGACAATCTCTTGGTTCCTCCCCATCCACTGTGTGAATCTGCCAGCCCGATTGGAAGGGCCACCTTATTTCCAGGCCTGGTCTGTTGCCGCACCCCCAGTGTCGAAGGGGGAAGCAGTGGGACTTGAGGTCAGAGCCACGGGCAGCACCAGTCTCCAAGGAGGGCCCCCCGGGCCTGGTGAGGAGTCTGGGCTTTATCCCACAGGTGACTGGGAGCAGAGAAGGATTTTATTTTATTAAAAAAAATTTTTTTTTTCAAAGTTTTTTATTTATTTTTGGGACAGAGAGAGACAGAGCATGAACGGGGGAGGGGCAGAGAGAGAGGGAGACACAGAATCGGAAACAGACTCCAGGCTCCGAGCCATCAGCCCAGAGCCTGACGCGGAGCTCGAACTCACGGACCGCGAGATCCTGACCTGGTTGAAGTCGGACGCTTAACCGACTGTGCCACCCAGGCGCCCCAGAGAAGGATTTTAAACAAAAGCATGGCATTTCTGTTGACTGACAGTCCTGAGGAGAATATTGTGGAAGGGGCAAGACTGAAACCTTAGAGACTCTTTGGGGGCCGAATAACGATTTCCAAAGATGCCCACGTCCGAATCCCCAGAACGTGTGAATATGTTAGGTTCCATGGCAGAGGGGAGTGAAGGTTGCACGGGGAGTGAGGATTACTGATCAGATGACATTAAGATGGGGAGAACGGCCTGGATGACAGGGTGGGCCCCGTGCAACCACCAGGGTGGTGGCAGAGGGAGGCAGAGGAGGAGACTGGAGCCAGAGAGAGCATCGGAGAGGCTGTACCGCTGGGTTTGAAGGTGAGGGAAGGACCCCAGGCCTAGGAGTGAAGGCCACCTCTGGATAAAGGGGGAAAGCAAGGAACCGATCCTGCCCTAGAGTCTTCAGAAGGAACACAGCCTGTTGCCATCTTGTTTAGCACAGTGAAACCTTTTTGGACTTCTGATCCCTCGACCTATGAGATAACAAATTTTTAAAAATATTTATTCATGTTTGGGAGAGCCCGAGCAGGGGAGGGGCAGAGAGAGGGAGACCCAGAATCTGAAGCAGGCTCCGAGCTCTCACAACCTGAGATATTTTATGAGTTAACTAGACTTCCGTGATAGGCTAGGAATCTATTCACTGGGTGGGGAACAAATCTAAGTTCCAAACCCCGACAATGGCGGCTGCATGTGTTGAGTTGAATCTGTTCTCCGATTTTTTTTTTTTTTTTTTTTTTGCACGTACTGTAGTTTTATCATTTTAGTTGGCCCATGGAAATATGTTGGGTGGCTTCCTCCCGATGATTCATCCTCACATTGTCCCATGTGCCTGTCAGTGTGTTCTGTACGTGCTTGGGAGGGTCATTCCCTAATTACACGTTTCAGAACGCGTTATTTATTTTATCGTCTAGCTGAAGCCATTCTCAGTGGCAACCGCCTTACGGTGAATTACTACCCACCAATCCCTGGCCTTCACCAACAGCATGCCTGGCATCAGCCGTAAACTAGACATAATTTTATCCACATCATCTTGATCAAGTTGACGAGAGCTGGTTTTGCTTCCTCTTTCCTGCCTTGTGAGTCATTTATAGATTTTTCTGCCAGGCTAACCTCAACTCTCTCATGTGTTGAGGGTGAAAACTTCAGTCTTCCTGTCCATCTGTCAATTCAGGGTCTGTCAGTTCAGGGTATACATCGACCTAGGATAAGGGCGAGCCCTGGGGTTTTACAGTGTGACCGGACCCTGGGGTTTGTTAATTACCTCTCTTTTCTTCCGGAGTAATTGTTCCTTTGTTTTCGGATTGTGGGGGCGACAGGGTGTTTTTCTTTTCTTCTCTTTTTTCATGTTTATTTATTTATTTTGAGAAAGAGAGACAGAAAGAGTATGAGCAGGGGAGGAGCAGAGAGAGAGGGAGAGAGGATCCCAAGCAGGTTCCACACTGCCAGATGTGGGATCGATGCGGGACTCCATCTCACAAACCATGAGATCATGACCTGAGCTGAGATCAAGAGCCGGATGTTTAATCAACTGAGCCACCCAGGCTCCCCAAGACTGTCTTTCAAAGACCATTTTCACCCAGATTCACACTTCAGTTGACAATGTGATCAAGAAGTATGGTCTTGGGGCGCCTGGGTGGCTCAGTCAGTTAAGTGGCGGACTTTGGCTCAGGTCATGATCTCATGGTTTGTGGGTTCAAGCCCCGCGTCGGGCTCTGTGCTGACAGCTTGGAGCCTGGAGCCTGCTTTGGATTCTGTGTCTCCCTCTCTCTCTCTCTCTCGCTGCCTCTCCCCTGCTCACACACTCTCTCTGTCTCTCTTTCAAAAATAAATAAACATTAAAAAAAAAAATTAAAAAAAAAAAAGAAGTGTGGTCTTTCCCTAGGCTTCTCAGAGGCATGAACACCAAAACTAATGCAGTGCTAAGAACAGATAATATAGATACAGATATATTTTTTATTTTGCTTTGCTGAGATGCATTTTTAAGTTTTTTCTTTGTCTTTACATAGCGTGTGTAACGCTTCTCGAATGCAGGAAGCTTATGTTCAAACACTGGCCTCTCTGTGTTTTAGTTTGGCATCTTCGTAGTGAAAAGGGCCGATTATAGAATTATATATTTATGTGATACAGTGATGGACAACCCCTTTCTCCTCCTCTCCTCTTCCTTCTTCAAATGCAGGAGCCATTCTTAGCTTGAGGTCCATTCAAGAATAGGCCAAGTCTTGAATGTGGGCCGTTGGTCATAGTTCCTGGACCTGTGCTATAACTTACGGGTGAGCATATGCAGACAGAAAAGGACCCAATGAACATTCCTTCAGTCCTCTAATTACCTTCTGCTTTCTGGCAACAGGCATCCCACAGATACGTGCTCTTTCTGTGGTTTGGATCAGTTCATCTTCCATTCTGTTTTGTTTTTTTTTTTTAATGTTTATTTATTTTTGAGAGGGAGAGAGAACACAAGCAGGGCAGGGGCAGAGAGAGAGACACAGAATCCGAAACAGGCTCCAGGCTCTGAGCTGTCAGCACAGAGCCCGACGCGGGGCTTGAACCCATGAACCGTGAGATCGTGACCTGAGCTGAAGTCAGACGCTTAACCGACTGAGCCACCCAGGCGCCCCGCATTCTGTTCTTTTAAAACCGAAGGTGCCTTTCTGTGTCCACTGCTCACAATGCTTGTGGATCCCCTACATCTCCAGCCCCCTTCAGGCGGACACTCTCTACATTATAATTGTACTTGCTTTTATCTCCAGATACCTGTGTTGAACTTGCCCTGGGTAAATACTTCCCTTGCTGTGAATAAGTCATTAAAATTCTGAACCTTGTTTGGCCCTGGATCCTTATCCGTTTGAACAATACTCACCTAGGTGGATGGCTCATGGGAGGCAAAAGTATGTGAGTTAATGACCTGGATACCAAAGAACCCTGGCCCAGCAGTGAGGGAGTGGAGGAGGTGGGAGAGAGCAGGAGGCCCCCCACCAAGGTCCCGCCTTCTGCCAAGAATCTCGTTTGAAATTGCCAATCCTCATGACCTGCTCTGGAATTTTTACCATCAGGAAGTCCCGCCTTTGTGGTGGACAATGAAGGGTGGGGCGTGGTGCACTTGTACCTGTGTGGGGGTGCGGGGGACAATGCTCATCAATCTCATTTATTGGCTCGGGAGATTCCTGCGTCTGGAATCGCATTCTCTGTAGAGCCAGGGTTGGGGCCTGGGCTCTGGAATCCGGGTTGTGTGAAGACTAAGTAATTGCAAAACTGCCCCCAGCAAGTAAGCAATCTATAAAGATAATTACGAGGTTGCGTTTCTGCTTCCAGACTTTAAAAATGGGGCCGATGGAGGTTAAAGGTCAGCTCTACCAGCGCCCCTCGGTCCTCTCAGTCTGTAGATTCAGCTGGACTCGCCGTTGGGATCGTCTGGGAATGGAATTATTCCTAATTCCAAAAGGGTTGACCCATCACCGGCAGCCTTCAGCGAGAGGCACTTTTGTTTGTATGACTGTCCCTGTGTTTTCTCAGAATTCGGATTAAAAAAAAAACATCTCAGAAATCAAATTAAAGCAATCATACAGACGATAAAAGATCCCCAGGAAGGAACTGTGTTTCATCAACTGTCCCGCAGAGCGCGCCCAGCTGTGCTGCGCAGGGCGTCGGAGCCCCAGGACCGACCCACCGCGTCCGCTCGCGGACACCTTGGCCGACACCGCCCCCTAGTGGCCGCGGCAGCACAGGGCGCTGAGGATGCGGAAGGCGCGTCCTCACAGACCCGCGCAGCTAGACGGAAAATTCCGCCTGCAGAGGCTTCTCTCTCTTCAGCTGTCTCCTTCCTTGCCTTCTGCCGATGCCTTTTTTATTCCCGCCTCCCCTCTGCACGTCCTCTGCTTTCATTCAGTGGCTGCGGATGGCGTGGCCTGGCTGGGGACCGATTGCCACGGAATGGGGGGCGGGGGGTTTCGAGGTTTTTTTTTTTTTTTTTTTCATGCACACAGGACACATCTTTATGACAAACTCTAGTCTTTGCACATTTTGTTCGGGGGAGACTTTCTAAACCAATCAACAATACTTTTGAGCGGTTGATGCTGTGTGACCTGTACAAAGGTCCTGAGTGGGAAGGGACTTGGCTCTTAAAAAAAAAATACTGACCTGAAGACGGTGGGGGGAGGGAGAGAAAGTGGGTGGTGGAATGAACACAGGAAATAAGCAATGGGAAGGAGGGCGGGAGGTGAAAGCCAGTGATGGGCAGATTCTGCATTTTGAATGTAATTTTTCCTTTTTATTTTCAAAATATTTATTAGTGTTTATTCCGAGTGAGACGGAGCATGAGAGAGAGCATGAGCAGGGGAGGGACAGAGAGAAAGGGAGCCAGAATCCCAAGCAGGCTTCATGCTGTCAGCACGGAGCCCTGAAAGGGGGCTTGGACTGAGTTCATGACCTGAGCCAAGATCAGGAGTTGGATGCTTAACCAGCTGAGCCACCAAGGCGCCCCTGCATTTTGAATTTTGTCACGGTACTAGAAAGCCTTGAAGGTTTTTACTTGGCGGAGGCTGGTGGCAGTGAAGGGGTTTTCAGGTGATGACAATGACTTTGGTGGTTGGGGGAAAGATGGGCTGCGGGAGGGCTAAGTGTGAGCTGGGAGCCCATCAGGGGGCCCCTGGGTTGTGTGGGTGAGAGGTGGATGGAGGGGTGGGGCGGGGGCAGCCCTGTGGACTTGGAAGGAGTTCCCAGATGCTTTGGAGACGGACTTGCTTGACTGCATCCACAGTAGGGTTAGGACTGTCCGTCCTTCTGAGCAGCTGGGAGGATTCACTAAGATTAGAAACCGCCTGGCAGGGAAGGGGGGCTTGGACCGTGAGTTCCGTCGGACAAGTGGAGTTTGAGAGGTTGAGTAGATGGTAGGACATAAGGGGAGGAGGTCCGGGCTCTTTTGGCGACAGGTAACAGAACCTAGAGGAAGGGTTCTTTCTTTCTTTCTTTCTTTCTTCCTTTCTTTCTTTCTTTCTTTCTTTCTTCTTTCTTTCTTTTCTTTCGTTTATTTATTTTAGAGAGAGAAGGGGGTGGAGAAAGAGAGAGACAGAGAATCTCAAGCAGGTTCTGCACTGTCAGTGCAGAGCCCAGTGCGGGGCTCGAACTCATGAAACGTGAGATCCTGACCTGAGCTGAGATCAAGAGTCAGATGCTTAACTGACTGAGCCACCTGGGTGCCCTGAGGAAAGGTTCTTTTGAAAGGTTCTGAATTTTCCCCTGGGGTCCAAGCACTGGGTTCAGTGGGGCCTCTGGAAGGGAGTGGGGGGGCCCCGGGCAGCCTCCACTCCGTTCTCTGTGTATCTGCCTGATCGGCCTTCTTTCTATACCGTCTGCTTGGAAGGCCCTGTTCCCCGCCGGCCCCCGGGTGGCTGGCTCCTGCCATCCCTTTAAGTATCTGCTCAAATCCTGACAAGGGGGACTCCAGAGCTTTGGCCTAAGCTTCTCTGGCTCACATCACTCCATGGATTTCTTTTATGGCTTTTATCACAGTTTCATCTACCTGTCTGCTTGTTGACTTCACGTTTATTTTGTGGGAGCTTCCCCGCTTGATTGCCAGCCCCAAGAGAGCAGAAGGCCCTGCCGTGCTTGAGCCTTAGTACAGTTCTGGCCCAGAGCAGTCACTTCACACAGACTTGGATTATGAAATCCGCTCCTGGGTTCCTTAGAGTGCCCAGCGCCACTATGAACACATTGGATGTGCCCGTAAATACCTAGGGATTAATTTCATGCCTGAAGACTCCTTGGCCACAGAAGAAAAGGATGACTGATTCTCTTTCTGCAGGAAAGTGGGCTGGACAGGGACTCGGGAGGGGGCAGCGGCCCAAGTCAGGGCACAAGAGCATCAGGACCCTAGACAGCAGTGACCCGGTGGTGCACAGCCCTGTGCCTGTGACACCCCGCCCCACCTCCAGATCCTCTTCTGGGCAGAGATGTCTTTAAAGGCAAGACTGATGTGAACAGACAGTTTGACTTGTAGGCTTTTGCGATGTATTTTATTTTATTTTATTTTTACATTGTATTTATATATTTATGTAGTGCACACGGGAGAGGGGCAGAGAGAAGGAGAGTCAGAATCCCAAGCAGGCTCCATGCCATCAGCACAGAGCCCGATGAGGGGCTTGAACTCATGAGCTGTGAGATCATGACCTGGGCCGAGATCAAGAGTCGGATGCTTTTGCGATTTAGACCTGGAAATAGGATGTCCTAACAATGGTGACAGCTGAAGGATCTAGAAAATGTATAAGCAGGGGCTGTTTTTTTTTTTTCCTGTTCTCCACCCCCTTTAAGAATAGATCGATAAAGCAATACCTATCAAAAGAACACCAGCATTCTTCACAGAGCTAGAACAAACAATCCTAAAATTTGTATGGAACCAAGAAAGACCCCAAATAGCCAAAGCAATCTTGAAAAAGAAAACCAAAGCAGGAGGCATCACAATCCCGGACTTCAAGCTATACTACAAAGCTGTCATCATCAAGACAGTATGGTACTGACACAAAAACAGACACTCAGATCCATGGAACAGAACAGAGAACCCAGAAATGGACCCACAAAAGTATGGCCAACTAATGCTTGACAAAGCAGGAAAGAATATCCAATGGAAAAAAGACCGTCTCTTCAGCAAGTGGTGCTGGGAAAACTGGACAGCGACATGCAGAAAAATGAACCTGGACCACTTTCTTACACCAGACAAAAAAATAATCTCAAAATGGATGAAACACCTAAACATAAGACAGGAAGCCATCAAAATCCTAGAGGAGAAAGCCTCTTTGACCTCGGCCGCAGCAACTTCTTACTCAACACATCTCCGGAGGCAAGGGAAACAAAAGCAAAAATGAACTACTGGGAACCTCATCAAAATAAAAAGCTTCTGCACAGTGAAGGAAACAATCAGCAAAACTAAAAGGCAACCGACAGAATGGGAGAAGATACTTGCAAACGACATATCAGATAAAGGGTTCATATCCAAAGTCTATAAAGAACTTTTCAAACTCAACACCCAAAAAACAAATAATCCAGTGAAGAAATGGTCCAAAGACATGCATAGACGCTTCTCCAAAGAAGACATCCAGATGGCCAACCAACACTGCTGGTGTTGGATCTCTTTTGCACTGCTGGTGGGAATGCAAACCAGTGCAACCACTCTGGAAAACAGTATGGAGGTTCCTTAAAAAACTAAAAAAAGAACTACCCTATGACCACCAATTGCACTACTAGGCATTTATCCACAGGATACAGGTGTGCTGTTTCGAAGGGACACATGCACCCCCATGTTTATAGCAGCACTATCAACAATGGCCAAAGTATGGAAAGAGCCCAAATGTCCATCGATGGATGAATGGATAAAGAAGAGATATATATATATGTATATCATATGATATATATATCATATATATATATGATATATATATATATCATATGATATATATATGATATATATATATCTTCTTTATTTATCATATGATATATGATATATATATATATTTTTTCAACGTTTATTTATTTTTGGGACAGAGAGAGACAGAGCATGAACGGGGGAGGGGCAGAGAGAGAGGGAGACACAGAATCGGAAACAGGCTCCAGGCTCTGAGCCATCAGCCCAGAGCCTGACGCAGGGCTCGAACTCCCGGACCGCGAGATTGTGACCTGGCTGAAGTCGGATGCTTAACCGACTGCGCCACCCAGGCGCCCCATGATATATATATATATATGATATATATATATATATCTTCTTTATCCATTCAACACAATGAATACACACAATACATACACACACAATACACACACAATACATACACACAATACATACACACACAATGGAGTATTACTCAGCAATCAAAAAGAATGAAATCTTGCCATTTGCAACTATGTGGATGGAACTGGAGGGTATTATGCAAAGCAAAATTAGTGAGAGAAAGACAAATATCATATGACTTCACTCATATGAGGACTTTAAGATATAAAACAGGTGAACATATGGGAAGGGAAGCAAAAAGAATACAAAACCAAGGAAGGGGACAAGACATTAAGAGACTCTTAAATATGGAGAACAAACTGAGGGTTGCTGGAGGGGTTGTGGGAGGGGGCATGGGCTAAATGGGGGAGGGGCACTAAGGAATCTACTCCTGAAATCAGTGTTGCCCCATGTGCTAACTTGGATGTGAATTAAAACAAAAAAGAAAATAGTTTGATAAATAATTTCATCTGACGAATGTGAAGAAAAAAAATCTAACCCGCCATCTTTCGGGACTCCAAGTGAAACCCACTGCTGACCCTGAGGAGTCAGGGTCCGTCATTCTCGAAGGCACCCCAAACACCCTGGGTCCCTAATGGAGGAATTGAGCCTATTCCCCACTCTGGCCTTTGTCGCCTATGTGTCTTACAGGAAACCGATTCCTTCCACGCATGGTTGTGTGCTGTGTGTGACTTGAGGCGCCTCTGACACAGGGCCACCCAACCCCTAACAGATCCCAACTGCTCTAACCGCATGCTTGAAACGTCCACCATTTGTCTACAGGAGACAGAACTCTCTGGAAAGCGCCATCTTTACTTGCAGGCATGTCTGGGTAGCATAATCACCTTAACTATTTACTTTTTCACCCAAGAGCGGGATTCCAAAGAGACTGGAAGAAACAGAGCAGTGGATTCCATCACTAAATGGACGCGGGTTGGGGCGTCTTTCTGAGGGCAGCCACCACCCCGTTGGACCCTCCCTTCTTCCACCGTGGGTTAAGTTTGAGCAGGGCCCTGGGTGGCTCTCTGCCCCGGCAAGGGACTGTGTGCCGGTCCCCACTCCTGCCAACTGTGAGGAGCCTGGTGCGTGTGGGGAACAGGAAGTGAGACTCCTGGGCTCCTTGGAGATATGTTTGCACAGCCAGTGACTTTCCCCTTGTCCCTTTGCACTAGCTACCCTTGCCCTAGCAGTGACAACTTTCCCACTGGAGCAGGGGAACAAAAAAGAGGGGGGGTTCGGGACACAAAGGTGAGATGCTTGTGCTTTATTGAAGGGAGCCAGGCTGGGGACACAGTGAGGGAAGCGTCTGGGGAGCAGCAGGGACTTCGGCGGCTGGAGACCTTCAGCTTCTGAATCCTAAGCACACAGTGGGCTTCTTATGATTTTGTCCTAAAACACACACAAAAAAACCCCCCAAGACAGTGGTGAGTGAACCTCAGAGGTCGACCGAGATGACGAGACGCAGGAACTTCAATGTCAACGAAGAGGTTCAGTGGGTCTGGGAAGAGCTGAGCTTGTAAGCGTTTTGATTGTTTTGATTATTTATTTTGAGAAAGCGACGGGGAGAGAGAGAGCAGGGAAAGGGCAGAGAGAGAGCGAGAGAGGCAGGGAGAGAATCCCAAGCAGGCTCCGTGCTCCCGTGATCTGAGGAACGGTGAGATCAGGACCTGAGCCAAAATCAAGAGCCGGACGCTTAACTGACTGAGTCACCCAGGTGCCCCTGCAGAAGCCTCTTAAATTTTTTTTTTCAACGTTTATTTTTGGGACAGAGAGAGACAGAGCATGAACAGGGGAGGGGCAGAGAGAGAGGGAGACACAGAATCGGAAACAGGCTCCAGGCTGGAGCCATCAGCCCAGAGCCTGACGCGGGGCTCGAACTCCTGGACCGCGAGATCGTGACCTGGCTGAAGTCGGACGCTTAACCGACTGCGCCACCCAGGCACCCCGCAGAAGCCTCTTAAAAAGGGGGAGGTGACTGAGCCTGCTTCCCCAGGGATATTTGCACTGGGTCAGAAAAGGCTCCAAAAAATGGGCCCAGGCTGCACCCAAGCGAGGGGGGAGATCCGCTCTCAGACTGTGTGAGTCAAGGAAGCTGGGTACCGTGAGCTTTAAGATGCCCTCCTTGGCCTTCTGAGGAAGCGTGTCCACCAGCCTCTTCAGCTGGATCCCCGCGTCTTTCATGTCCGCGTCTGGCAAGAAAGGTTCAACGGCGGCCTCGTAACTGGAAAGCGTGCCCGTGAAGAGGGTTTCCATGACGTTTAGAAAGCTCTGGCAGACCCCTGCGGAAGCTGAAGCACAGAAAAGAGAGAGCACATGTGTCCGGGCCCTTTTCCAAGCTGGCAGGGCCCCTGGCCGGGCCAGTCCCCAGATGTAAGTGGCCGGGCCTGTCAGCAAGAGATAGCAGCCTTTTCGTCGAAGGGATGCGTTGAATGGGAGATCTGGTGGTGCTCCAAGGAGTTGGCTCTTTGGCGCCGCGGGGGTCCTTCCCGGATTGCAGCCTACTGCGGCTTGTCTGAGGCTTCCTGGCACCTCCTGGGCTGGGGCGGGGCAGGGTGCCATGTGTGCCTTCTGCGAGTTCTAGGCAGAGGGCTGATGGGAGGAGGTGCTGACCTGATCTTTTATGCAACGTGGGGTCTGGGGAGAGGCTACTGAGGGCTTCGGTTGTCCCACCAGAAATGTGCCTCTTACCAAGGGTGAGTGATGATCTCAGCCGCTTGCTCCTGGGACGGGGAGGGGAGTGGCAGAGTCAGGCTCTGGCGGCGTCAGGCTCTAGCCAAGTGCAAGCCCCTGAACTTGGCCTGGCAGAGGCGCTGGGCCCTGTGGCGTGCACTCACCTGCCCACAAGCCCCTTGCTTCCCTTCCTGGCCCCACTATATTCCCTTCACCCAGAGTGCTCCCCGGTTGTGCTCCCCCTTGAGGCTCCTGCTCCCAGGAATGTGGGGGAGAGTCACCGTTTCCTACGCCCTACTTGGCCCTTCTTCCCATGGAGTCTCTTCAGTCCCCGTCCTTGAATTTTCTGCCTGTGTGCCAATTCGGCTTCCCCGCCTGGAATCCGGGCACCCCCAAGTGGCCGCTCTAAGTCAAGCCCTCTCCGGAACTTTGAGCCCTGCTTTGCAACTTACTGTGTCATCTGGCAAATATCTTTATCTTTGTGTGGCTCCATTTCTTCATCTGTAAAATGGGAATCATACCCCTATTTCATAGGATTAGTGTAAGAATGAAAAGCGGGGGGCGCCTGGGTACCTCAGTTGGTTAAACGTCCGACTTCAGCTCAGGTCATGATCTCATGGTTCATGGGTTCCAGCCCCGCGTCGAGCTCTGTGCTGACAGCTCAGAGCCTGGCGCCTGCTTCGGATTCTGTGTCTCCCTCTCTCTCTGCCCCTCCCCCACTCACACTCTGTCTTTCTCTCTCTCAAAAATAAACATTAAAAAAATTAAAAAATAAAAATCTTTTTGCTTCTTTGCTCATGAAAAGGAGTAGAAGAGGTTGATACAGAGTGAAAAACAGGTAACTCAATTCCCAAAAGATCAGGGGGCTTCAAGAGAAGTAGGATCCACCTTCCTCCCTTCCTTCTGTCCCTCCCTTCCTGCTTCCCTCTCCCTCTCTCTCATTCCTTTCCTCTTAGTGACAGCTGCAACTATTCAGAGACTCCTTATCCTTCTGGAGGAGGACAAAAATGTTTAGAAAACTCCACTCTGGGTTGGCAGTTTCCCAAAGGGAAGATCCCTTTCTAGAATATTCCTCTCTGCCCAGAATGGGGGACCTTGCCTTTGCTTGGGTTTCTTTTGGAGACATGGGGCTCTGTAGCTCTTTCTAGCCTCTTTGGCTCCCAGAGTAGTGTGGAGACCCCAAACCTGAAGGCTTCACTGTACCAAGGTCTCTTGGCATCTTGGGGGTTCTCCAAGACTGGGCTCTGAGAAGCTCATTATTCCTATTCTGTTGGTCGTTGAACACACATCCATACTGGATCTCCTCCAGCCCTGCCTCCAGTCTGTTCTGACTCTGGAATTCTGAGGTTGTTGGATATAGAATATGGGATCCTTTCCTGGTTTCCCCACAGGCTCAGGGTGCTCCCCAAGTTCCCAAGATGGGCTTGTTCACAGGCCAAGACTTCTGGCTGGGAGTCAGCCTTCCAGTAAAATAGGTGCCCCCTCTCCTGAGCACAACCGGGTGGCAGCGAGGGCTCCTGAGCCGGGCTTGGGGAAGAGGGGCTCTGGGCACTCACCAAGACTACAGCAGAGAGCCAGGGTGACCAGGGCAAGAGTTATGGCAAGCTTCATGGTGGTCAGGAGGCTGGCGAGTGAGGCGCTGGCCTGTCTCTGGGTCCGATGGTCTCGTGTGAGGTGTGCTCAACTGGGGTGCCTTCTTAAATAATCCAGGCTGCACTTGGAGGGAGGGAAGGGGGCAGGGCCTGGGCTCCACCGATGGGACCACACTATTTACTTGGGCATCAGCTTGGTGGGAAAAGTAAATGTTCTTTTTGCTCAACCCGGTTTCTTTCTCCATTGAAACTGAGCTCACACAACGGCACACTCGGTCAGGGGAAACCCAGAGTTCCATGTGGAGGCCACAAGGGGACCCAGATCAGAGGGCACGGAGCCCTGGTTGCCTGTGCCACTCTCTTTGAACTTGAGCACGGGAGCAGTCTAGATCAACAGAGGCAATTAGAGTCCACCTGGACCCATCGCTCCAGGAGAAACCAAGGTCTTAGGCTCATCCCACAAGGTGCGACAGGAATGGGGCTCAGGACTTTGGATACTCCATTGGGCTCCTCTCCCTGCCTCTCCAAGGAAGGCGGCTGGGGATGTCGCATGGACCAGAGCATCTTCATGATCAGACCTGGGGGAGACCCTGGACTGAAGCATGTTGACAGATAATGGCCTTCTCCAGAAAGCCCACGAGAACCCCAAGCCTCAAATCAGCCTGGAGAATGCACTGCTCGGGGCTGGGTCTGTTCCCACCCGAAACTGCTCTTAAGTCCTGCCCTCCTGGTGGCCAAATCCATGGGCACTCAGTCCATATCTCGCTTGGCCTCTTAATGACCCTGACCCTTCTGACCTTTTCCTTCTTGCACTGTTCTCTCTCCTGTGCTCCCAAGGCTTTCTTTCCTGCTTTCTTTCCAACCATCCTTGTTCTCGAGACATTTATTCTTTACCGATGGCACTTACGTATCATCAGCTCTAGACTCTGGCCGTAGCCCCTTCTCACCTCCCTCTGCCACATCTGTGGCTGCTCCCTTACTTCTCCAGTGCACCTGCCTTAGGACACAGGCTTGGCCTGGTAAAGCCAACTCTTAAACGGCCTCCCATCCCGACTTGCCCTCATCGGGAAGGCCTGTAGAACGATCTTTCTAAAACCAGCCGATCGTGTCCTCTGTCTTGAAACCCTTTGAAAGCATCCATTTGCGGACAGGGTAAAATTCAAGCGCGATCTACACTGCTTTTGCTGACCACTTAGCCTCGTTCCGCCACTTCCCTGCCTAGTGATTTAACCCTATGTTAGTATTTGTGGATGTGGGAACATTCCGTATGTTTCTTCATGCCTTTCTACCTTTTCACAAAGGATGCCTCGTGCCTGGAATACATACCTCCTGTCTTGTCTACTTCTCCAAATCCTGTTTGTACTTCAACATTTGGTCAAATGCCCATTCATTGATTTCGTGTTGAGCACCTATGTGCCAAGCATTGTGTTAGGGGGTGGGGAATGGGGTGGGCCCCTTGCAGGGGCCCCCTGCCAAGGTCTGTATGCTCAGAGTCCTGGGAAGCTCTGGAAGAGGTTTCTTTTTTTTTAATGTTTTAAATTTTTATTATTATTATTATTTAAAAAAAAATTTTTTTTTCAACGTTTATTTATTTTTGGGACAGAGAGAGACAGAGCATGAACGGGGGAGGGGCAGAGAGAGAGGGAGACACAGAATCGGAAACAGGCTCCAAGCTCCGAGCCATCAGCCCAGAGCCTGACGCGGGGCTCGAACTCCCGGACCGCGAGATCGTGACCTGGCTGAAGTCGGATGCTTAACCGACTGCGCCATCCAGGCGCCCCTTAAATTTTTATTATTAAAAAAAATGTTTATTTATTTATTTTGAGGGGGGTAGGGCCCGGGGGAGAGGGGAAGAGAGAGAGAATCCCAACCAGCCTTCGAGATGAGCCTGAAGCGGGGCTCGATCTCAAGAAACGTGAGCTCATGACCTGAGCTGAAATCAAGAGTCAAACAATCGACTGAGCCACTCAGAAGCCCCTTTTTAATGCTTTTTAAAAATGTGTTAGGGGCGCCTGGGTGGTGCAGTCGGTTAAGCGTCCGACTTCAGCCAGGTCACGATCTCGTGGTCCGTGAGTTCGAGCCCCGCGTCGGGCTCTGGGCTGATGGCTCAGAGCCTGGAGCCTGTTTCCGATTCTGTGTCTCCCTCTCTCTCTCTGCCCCTCCTGCGTTCATGCTCTGTCTCTCTCTGTCCCCAAAAAAATAAACGTTGAAAAATGTGTTAAAATATACATAATACAAAATTTACCATCTTCATCACTTTCAAGTGCACGGTTGAGTGCATTAAATCTATTCGCGTTGTTTCGCAGCCGTCCCCACCAGCCATCCCTGTAGCTCCTTTCGTCTTACAAAACTGAAACTGTCCCCATTAGACACTAACTCCCTCTGCATCCCCAGGCCCTGGCAGTCCCCATTCGGGTAGCTGTCTCTGTGATTTTGATTCCTAACTGCCTCATGTATGTGCAATCCCACGGTACTGGTCTTTCTGACGGGTTCATTTCACTTGGCACAATGTCCTCAAGTTCATCCGTGGAACATATTGCAGCATGTCTTTCCCTTTGAAGGCCGAATAATGTTCCATTGTACGTACAGACCACATTTTGCCATCCGTTCATCGGTCGGTGGACACTTGGGCTGTGTCCGCATTTTAGCTATTGTGAACAACGCAGCTATAAACATGAGTGCACAGTCTGGAAGGTTTTAATCTGGAGAGATGTGGTCTGATTTCTCTTTGGATGAGATGACCCTGCCTCTTCCGTGAGGAAGGGCTGGGGGAGGGGTGGGGGTGACAGAGCGGCTCAGCAGAAGGGGCGGTGGGCTTCGGACCAGCTGACCAGCTGATGAGGGCAAGGTGAGGGTCTGAGAGACGCCTGGACAGGCTAGAATAGGGCAGGTGAGACAGAGGGAGGCAACAGAATGAGCCGGGTGAGTTTCTGGCTGGGGCAGCTGGGTGCATGGGGTGCTTTTTTCCTGACAGCAAATGCCGGCTACAATAGGGTTGAGGATGGGGGCAGAGTGGAGCCTTCTCCAACCTGCAGCTTTTTTTTTTTTTTTTTTAACATTTATTTATGTTTGAGAGAGACAGAGCACGAACGGGGGAGGGGCAGAGAGAGAGGGAGACACAGAATCCAAAGCAGGCTCCAGGTTCCGAGCTGTCAGCCCAGAGCCCGACGCGGGGCTCGAGCCCACGAATCACGAGATCATGACCTGAGCCGAAGTCGAACGCTTGACCGACTGAGCCACCCAGCCGCCCCTCCCCTCCCTCCCCGCCAAAAAAATAATAATAAAAGGAGAGAACAGGTTTTGGGTTTAGGCTGAGTTGCCTCCCAGACCCGTCACTCACTAGCTGTAGTATCCCGGGCCATGTCCATCACCCCTCTGTGCCCTGATTTCCCTGTCTGTGCAGTGAGCACGATGATATTATCTGTTGTATCTGGCCGCCCCGTAAGTGGGGCTGGCATGGAGAATGCGCTCTGTGAATGAACGTTGGTGAGTGTTGTATTTGCACGTCTCCCCTGTGAAGCTGCAGGAGGAAGGCCCTTTCTGTTTTGAGTTTCCTTGCTCGAGTCTCCGGGGCACCGAGGATCCTGAGCCTCCCTGCTTCCGTGCTCGGCCGACGTCATCACGATGAGCTTTTCCTTTGTCCCACCTACTCTACTCTGTCCATCACATGCGCAGCCGTGATGGCTTAGCTGGCTCCCATGTTCCAGACCTGAACCCAGGCCGGGAGATGAGAGCTCACATGAAGAAACAGTAGTTCTGAGGTCCCCCTGTACGGAAGAGAGGCATAGAATACGCAGGCGTACCTTTATATTTATTTTTATTTATTTATTTTGAGAGAGAGAGGGAGAGGGACAGCACGAGCGGGGGAGGGGCAGAGAAAGAGAGAATCCCAAGCAGGCTCCACGTTGTTAGCGCGGAGCCCAACGTGAGACTCGAACCCACGAAACTGTGAGATCATGACCTGAGCCGAAATCCAGAGTTGGACGCTCAACCGACTGAGCCAGCCAGGCGCCCCTCAGGGCCTGTCTTTCTGTCCCCTGAGTCATAGGGTTGTAGAGCGAGGGTCTCTCCGTGTTTTCTTCCCTGAACCAGCTGTCAGACAGGGAGGGCTTCCTGGATACGTGGTGTGGCCACTTGGTGGCACAGCCCAGTGGCTGTGCAGAGAATGACCTGATGAGTGCCATCAAGACAGTCCTCGGGGTGGCTCAGAGGGTCAAGCGTCTGACTTCGGCTCAGGTCATGATCTCGCGGTTCATGGGCTCGAGGCCCGCGTCGGGCTCTGTGCTGACAGCTCAGAGCCCGGAGCCTGCCTCAGATTCCGTGCCTCCCCCTCTCTCTGCCCTTCCCCCACTCGCGCTCTGTCTTGTTCTCTCTCTCTCTCTCTCTCAAAAAATTAATAAACATTAAAAAAAAAAAGACAGTTCATTGGGTCAAGAATCTTAAAAGTGCAGCGTTTGTGAAAGACTTCAGTCTGTGCTCTTCTCCACAGTTTGTTGTGGGGACAGTGTGTGTCTTGTTCTCGTTCCCGCCATCTCTCTCTGGATGCTCCTTTTCCAGTTCCTCTGTTACTCCATATTCCTTTTTCCCTCCCCTCCCTTCCCTCCTCTGTACTCTCTTCCTGGGCACCTCATCCGTGCTCACAGTTTCAGTTACCTCCTGTGTTGAGACGACTCCCTAATTTATATCCCCACCCCCCCAGCATTCTTGGAGTTGCAGCCTTGACCATCCAATGCCTGCTGGACATCCCCATCCAACTTTTTCAAAAGCCTTCAAACTCACTTTGTACAAAGTCAGACTTATGATCTTTGCTCCTAAGCCTGGTAAACCTTTCCCCAGGATTCCGTATCTCAGCAAATGACCTCACCACCCAATTGGTCACGCAACCCGGAGACACATCTTTGATGCCTCACCCTCCCTGGGGCCATCTTGACACAGACTCATGTCACCATCAAGTCCATGGGTTTGGACACAACTCTGATGGTGTCCTTCTCGCTGTTCTCTGAGGGCCCTTTCAGATCTGTCAGTCTACCACCCAGGTCCTTCTCTTCCTCGTCCAACTCCCTCTGGGGCCATCAGGTCCAGGCATCACAGCGGGGTCCTGAAGCTTTATTTAGTTTGATTATTTCCCTCTGCTTTGGGGATATCACAGATTCATGATAGGTTTATTTGAGGGGCCACTTATCTAAGAGGCAAGAAACCCACTGAAAGCTGAAAATAAAAAGCTGTTCATTATTAAAACAAAACAACCCCCGCACCTCCCCCCCCCCCCATGATATTAAACATCACCTTCCTTCTGGGTCTGACTCCATGATCCAGTGATCTGGTCTCTTGAGGTCAGCCCATCATTCAGGCTCAGTTTCAGGTGTCTGTGTCACATGCCCCTTGGGGACTCACAAAGTGTGGCTGATGGTTCTGATACAGGCAAGAAAGGTGAGCTGAACCCCCACCCCCACCCCACCCGGGGTACCCTAAAACCCTCCCAGTGCTGCCCCTAGAGGGTCCCTCTCTGAGCCAGCAGTGGACGTGGCTGGGGCTGCAGTGATGGCAGCAGGGACCCGTGGGTCTCCCAGCCCATCACCCACAGCCTCGGTCTCTGTTGTCTACATCTTACCTTCATGGTTCGGGGTCCTGGGAACAGAAGAGCTGGTTCCTGGGTCTTTGAGGAACTTAGCATCTAATATCTTCCCTGCCATTAAGAGGGCCTCATGCGGCCCTTACTCAACCTCCCGGACAATCAGCCCTTGCTGTTCCCGGGGCAATGGTTTCCCAGGCCCAGCGGGGCGGGGTGGCGGGGGTCGGGGGGTGGGCATTGACCTTCAAGGTATGGGGTTGGGGGTTCATCTAAGTTCTGAGTGGGGCCACCACCAAGCATTCCAGGACAGGCTCTTCCATCTTGGTCCTTGGGAGAGCCCTGCTTGGCAGTGAGGGGCATTTCTCTCCCTTGCCCAGGAACGTATAGAGCAACAACTTCTTTGCTGTGTGCCACAGTTAGGCAAAAAGTGTTGCGGGGGGGGGGGCTCAGTTTCTTAGACTCTAACACCTGCTCCTCAAATCCTTAAGCACCACACACTGAGCTCCAGGCCAGAACCCTCCAGCCTGCCTTGGCACGTGGTGAGGGCTGGGAGCCACTGTTTCTGGCTACATTGGGCAGTGGCCCGGTCACTGTGCAAAGATAAACTGAGGGAAGGCAAGCCACTCGGTTATTAGCACTGCAGGCATGGCAGTGAATTTGTATGCTTCCTGCCAGCGCTCCCCATGTCCCCCAGCTGAAACCGTGGCCTGTGTTGGCTGTGCCTGGGTCTGTGTTTGTCCTGACCCCTAGGTTGCTGGAGATTCAGGGGCAGGGCCAGGGCTCAACCTTCCCTGACTCCAGCTTGGAGGGTATGCCTGGCTGTGGCCCAGAAAGAGGCTCAGTCAGAGCCTGAAGGTCCTGGGGGATCTGGAAGTCCAGCCTGGGGACTTGGACCGTGAGGCCCTAGGTCTGCTGGTGTTTCCCACATGTGCTCAGGGGGCTTCTGGCTCCGTGCTTGTTCTCCAGACAACCCCTGGGCAGAGCAGATTTTCCCTTATGGGTTTGTTTGTTCTCTTCTCTCTTGGTGTCTCTGAGGACTGATCGCTGCATCGACCCAGAGGGCCTGGCAACTTCTGGACATTCCAGCCATTTTGGCCACAGGCCCTGATGCCTAAGACTCGTGCGTTTTTAGAATGTCCCCCGCCCCCCGCCTCAGTTATCATGTATCTGCTGGCTCCAAAATATTTTTAAAAATCCTCAAAGTTGTAACTAATGAATATGTACCTGCGTAACATCGTTTCAACTAGCTTACTGCCACTAGGCTCAACTACAGCATGGCGTCATGCAGGAGCAGTAAAGTTTAACTTGTATGAACAAAATGCATAATGTAGTCTCAGGATCAGAATTATAAAATTTATACAGACCCTTTCAAAAGTTTATAGGCAAAATCAAACATAGTGTGAGAAGTGTGTATATTTTAACGTGTTTGATACGATGTGGGGTTGGAGTGTCACAACTAGGAGGGACTCGTGTCCCGCTCTCCCAATACCTGCAGCTGTGTGGTCATAGCAGAGCACAGCCACCATCAGAACAGGAAGAGAGGGATCAGAAGAAATGCCCCAGTTTGTCTCTTGTCCCATCCCCTGATCTATAGCTAGAACCTTCCATTGGCCAACCAGCTGATATTCAGCCAGCGAGGGAGCCCCACTTTTGTGGTCCTCAGAGGTCAGCTGCCTGGGGGCACAGAGAAGATCAGAGAAAGGTAGAGAATGGATGCGTGGGGTGAGTGTCAAACAGAGAATAACCTGCACATAATGGTCTCATTCTATACATACAGCTCTGGATCTTGCTTTTTTCACTTAATATTATCTGTCAGATTGGGGCACCTGGGTGGCTCAGTCCATTAGGCGTCTGACTCTTGGTTTTGGCTCAGGTCATGATCTCATGGTTCATGAGTTCAAGCCTCGAGTCGTCGGGTTCTGCTCTGGCATTGTGGAGCCTGTTTGGGATTCTGTCTCTCTGTCCCTCTCATTCTCCCCTCCCTTGCTCCCGCTGTCTCTCAAAATAAAGAAATAAACATTTGAAAACAAAAATGTTATGTCTTGGATATCTTTTGAAACTCTGGCACTTATAGATGCACTTGATTTTTTTTTTTTTTTCAAATTATAGAATATCCCTCTGTAGGATGCAGTTCAATTTGAGCTACCAGTACCTTATTGATGGATGCCTGTAATTTTCACAGTTTTCCCATACAAACCACAAGCATGCCTCCTTCTGCCCTGGGGGCTTCCCCCCATAGGACAGATGCCTGGATTCAGATTTGCTGCCATTCTCTAGAGGCGCCGCCGACTTCCCAGACTGGAGTCTGTCTGTTCCAGCGGCAGAGGGGTGGTTGGTGAGTGTTCGGACTGCGGTGGTGAGAGCAAGAGGGTATGTGTGGGTCAGCAACTGTTCTGATTCTCCATGGGGATCTCGGTTACTTTCCTGGTGCAAGTTGTCCCTCAGCCCCAGGCCTGGGCAGGGGCCAGCAGAAATGTCTCCTGGACTGCTGAGAGCATCCTGTGGGTACAAATCGCCCACTCCTGCTGGAAGGGATCGGGTGTTAGCGGTTTCTGGAGGCTGAACCTGATAGTTTCAGGGAGGGGTGAGGGTGAGTCAGGCCATGACCTGCTGAACATCAGAGCGCCTTCTTGGGGTGCTGGGGACGGCCAGGCAGGCAGATGTGCTGAAACTTGGGGGGTGGGAAGGTGGAGCAGGGCTGAGAGCTGGGGCTTTTCCCACGGAGCCTGGGAGAAACTTGCTCTGGGACAAGCTCCCCTGAGAGGTGGGGACCATCAAGTTGATGGAAGTCCCTGTTCTGCGGGGTGGTAACCGGTTCCCCTTCACTTAGACTCTGGGGATTTGGGGGGTTAACACAACATGTAACACGATTCACTTCTTGACATTTCCCAGAAAACTTGCTCCCTTTCTTGCTTAATTCTGTAGGTTCTTTGTTCAGGGCTGAGTCACGCAAATCCTGCCTTTTGTGTGTGCTCTCTCTCACCTTCCCTGCCCTGTGACTGTTCCCACCGCAAAGTTGGCGTGTCACCGCTCAGGTCCCTCTGGGTGGGTCATGCGGCCCTGTTCTCCGCTGTCATGGGGGACAGGCGCCAATGTGGTCGGCAGACATGGTTGGTCAGCTGCGTGGCTCTGCAGGGCTGCAGCTGTCCTAGATGCACAGGGACGGGGGTGGGGGGTGGGGGGGAGTGGGAAGGAAGGCCACCTTGAGCTCCTTCTGGCTCCTAGTCTGAGGCAAGTGATGTCCCGCCCAGAGGAGCCTGGGGAGCTCCTGGTCTCTGTCCCCCAGACATGGCCTGTGCTGTCCCGTCTGGGCACCACACCACTTTTGGTCCAGCGGGGTTATGCAGGGTTCTCAGACACAGGTGTTCGTGAGATGCAATACCTTCCCCTTGGGACGCCCGGGTGGCTCAGTCAGTTTAGCGTCCAAATCGATTTTGGCTCAGCTCAGGATCCCAGTGTCATGGGATTGAGCCCCTCGTCAGGTTCCACGCTGAGTGTGGAGCCTGCTTGGGATTCTCTCTCTCTCTCTCTCTCTCTTTAGGTCTATAGAGTCTACAGGACTTTCCTATATCCATCAACATCTTTTTCTATTTTTATAACTAAAATAGTTATATTCTATATTTATGCTTTACATTTTATGTAATATATATTCTGTAATGTATATTTATCTCACATACATATATAAACATGTTATATATTGCAAATGATACATAATATCTATCATATTTATATTATAATTAATATGATGTGTAATTTCATTCTCAAGCTTCCATTCTGCTAAGGGGATGAAAACTCAGTCCCGGTCATTTTGGGGCTCCCTGTCCCCACGGTTGTGCCTAACTTCCAGGGGCTTGTGCAGGACCAAGGCATTGGTGGGGTTTGTGTTGGTGAGGACATCTGGTGCTTGATGTCACCGTCATCAGCCCGTCCTTTGTCATTGGCCATCAGCCCATGCAGGCCTCCTCCTGAGCCGGCCCCTGACACCGTCTGTAGGCCTCCAGTCCGCTGACTTTCTCTGTCACCTCGGCGCCACTCGTGGGTGCACAGGAACCGGCTGCTCTCCCCGTGCTGTCCCTGGGCCGGGAAGTTCTGCTGTGACACCACCCAAGGCCTGTCTACCTAGATGCATCACACATTTCTTCTCTGGGGGTTCTGCTGTCTGTTCCCGGATTCGTCAAAGCCATCTGGGGTCTCTGTCACTCTGCCATCTCACCAAGGGCAGTGTCTGCAGTGGCTTAGCCGGTAGATTTGACATTCGGAGAAGATCATTTCTTAACACCGCCCTGCTCTAGCCAACAAAAATTATTCTCAGCAATCACCGTGAAATAAAATGAATAAGAATAAAGGCCAGAGAAGAAATTCAGACAGTGATGATTTATTTATTTATCCATCCAGATCAGTTTTCTTTTTTTTTTTTAATTTTTAAAATTATGTTTATTTATTTTGAGAGAGAGAGAGAGAGAGAGCATGAGTGGGGGAGGGACAGAGAGAGAGGGAGGAGACACAGAATCTGAAGTGGGCTCGAGGCTCTGAGCTGTCAGTGCAGAGCTTGTCTCAGGGCCCGAATCTACAAGCCACGAGATCATGACCTGAGCCCAAGTCAGACGCTTAACTGACTGAACCACCCGGGCGCTCCATTATAATCTGACATATTAATAGTTTAAGCAAATGCTTATCCAATTAAAAGTCACCAAGAAGTGGGTTAAAAAAAAATGTTTATTTATTTATTGTGAGAGAGGGGTGCAGAGACAGAAAAGGAGAGAGAGAATCCCAAGCAGGCTCCATGCTGTCCGTGCAGAGCCTGACTTGGGGTTTGATCCCACGAATTGTGAGATCATGACCTGAGTGGATATCAAGAGACAGAAGCTTAACTGACCCAGGCGCCCCAGGAAGTGAGTTTTTATAAAAACTGAAATATATGTCAAAAAAGTACAAAAAAGTAACACAAAAGGATGTCAGACAGTTCATTAATAAAAGATATTGTGATTCTTTGTGATGCGGTTTTGGAGTGGTGGTGGGGGTCCGGAGCCAAAGGCCAAAATAGGATTCTAGAGACGTCTTTGGTGCAAAAAGGTGATTTTATTAAAGCAAGGGGACAGGACCCGTGGGCAGAAAGAGCTGTGCTGGGGCTGTGAGGAGTGACTGATCGCAGACCTGGGAGCTGGGGGAGGTAAAGGCAAGAGGAGTTTCCAAAAGAACTATCGTGTGCTAAAGAAGACTCACAACAAACTAGAGGCCTTGCTACTGTTGAGCTCAAGTTATTTTTCCCTCTAGCAAAGCATTAACAAGAAGACAGTGGGAAGTCCCTGGAGGAATGTTTTATCCTGCCTGCCCCAAGTAGTTGTCAATGGGCTGCAGGTTACAAAGAAATTTAATTTTATCTGTATTTTCGTCTTGCCTTTGTTCCGGTATCAGTATGGCGGGGAGGGGGATGTTAGGGCCCCGGGAAATTGAGTCCATAGGTTTCTGGAGATTGCCTTTTTTCTTGCACATCATTAAGACAGTTGCAAGCTGATGGAGACTCTAGTCCTTCAGGACTGTGATCTGTATCAGTTAACCATTTGTTTTTCCTTTTCCTTTGTTCTTGGGCAGTGTGGAGTGCCTGAGGAATGTCACATAGATCCCACCTGGGGGTGTGGAGGGTGGTGGGGCTTTAGTTTGTATTTTGCCCTCAGCTCGCCTTAGCTCTCTCCTCATTTGGGGAAAAATAAAAACCCTGAAATACCCACAAAAGGTCAAATTTAGGCACCCACTGAATCGTACCACTGCTGTCACGTTTTATTTATTTTTTGAGTCGTTCTTCTAAAACAATCGACAATTGAAAAAAATACATTTTGACTTCAAAGATATTAGAATCCAGTAAAATATTTCGTGTACGGACTAACACTTTCACTTCCCCAACAGAAATATTATACTTTATGGGGCGCCTGGGTGGCGCAGTCGGTTAAGCGTCCGACTTCAGCCAGGTCACGATCTCGCGGTCCGGGAGTTCGAGCCCCGCGTCAGGCTCTGGGCTGATGGCTCGGAGCCTGGAGCCTGTTTCCGATTCTGTGTCTCCCTCTCTCTCTGCTCCTCCCCCATTCATGCTCTGTCTCTCTCTGTCCCACAAATAAATAAACGTTGAAAAAAAAAATTAAAAAAAAAAAAAAGAAATATTATACTTTACACTTGTTTACTGTTGTGTTAACTCCCCCTCCCCCGCCAAAAGCTCCCAGGTGGTCTCATAGGAGGACGGAAAGGAAGCCACTCAGGTTCTATTTCATGATCTTTACCATCAGTGTTTTGTGGTTCACTTTGAATTCACTGTTTATTTTATTCTATTTTAAAAAATGTTTATTTGAGAGAGAGCTTGTGGGGAAGGAGCAGAGAGAAAGGGAGAGAGAATCCCAAGCAGGCTCCATGCTGTCAGCACACAGCCTGATGCGGGCCTCAAACTCGCGAACCCCATGAGATCATGATCTGAGCCAAAGTCGGACGCCTAACTGACTGAGCCACCCGAGCGCCCCTGAGTTTATTGCTTAAACGCAGGGAGGATGTAGCCCTCGGGAGCTGGAGACAAGAATCTGACTCTGAAGCCTGTTCCAAGGATTCTGAACCTTCGCAAACTTGGTCTTGACACGCTTGTGTCATCGGAGACCAACTGTACAACTGGGAGCTCTTAGAAATGACTCCCAAGTGGAATACAGTGTTTATTAACAGACAAGCAATACACACGTGCTAACTCGGAGCTCATGCATGCGTTCGGAACACTCAGTAGTGACCCTAGCCAATCCTCACCACGAGGCCTAGAAGAGTTTTTCAGGTAGCCGTCTTTTATCCCTGACATTGTTTAGAGCTGCTGGTGCATGGGGGCGCCTGGGTGGCTCAGTTGGTTGAGCATCCGACTTCAGCTCACGTCATGACCTCACGGTTCGTGAGTTCGAGTCCCCAGTCGGAATCTGGGCTAAGACCTTGGAACCTGTTCAGAGTCTATGTCTGCCCCTCCCCCACTTGCTCTCTCTCTCTCTTTCTCTCAACAATAAACAAACATCGAAAAAAAAATTATTAGGACTTATGGTGCACGGTGTTAACACTTGCTTTTAGTGGTGTTACCGTGGTGTTTGAATCCTTCTTACTGTGCACACCTGGAGTGGGTGGCCGCCCCTGGTCTCAGCCAGGGACCACCAAAGCTTGGTAATACTTCCTCTTTGCTTCCCAGCCAATCCTTCTCTAGGTGGGAATATTCTGGAAGCCGGGCTCTTTACACAAAATGAGTGCCTGAAGGTCTTTTCATTTGCCTTCCTCTGTCTCAGCCCTTCCTGGGGCCGCCTGAGTCAGGGGAAAAGCCAAAAGAGGAAAGGAAAATGAGGAGAAAAAGAGTACAGGTTAATGCTTCAAAAACTATCCACCGCAAGCAGCCGGCCTGTGCCCCTGGGGAGCCGGGCGGGCACAGGGTGGCTGGTATCCTGCCCTGGTGGTGAGCCCCCGGGTGAGGTTCTCGCTGCCTCTTCAGCATAAGACAGGCTGCCCAGGCCCCCGGGCTCAGAGATTCCAGGTGGTTCTCCGCAGCTGTCCCTGGCTCACCCCAAATTTGAACTCTAGGGAAATTCTGCCTCTGTGATCTGGAAGGGCCGCAGGGAACATCGGCTCCATCTGGAGAAGGGCTCTCTGGATGAGGGAGAGACTATAAGTTATGAGAGGTTGCAAACGTGAGGGGCAGAGATGGGACTTGAACCTGAGCACTGTGATGCTCTCTGCTGGGGGGTTGGGGGAGCTCTGTCGTTCTGAACTGCACAGCAGAGCTCGGCCTCTGTGGTTTATGCACCCAGATGCCTAGGAACAGACAGCGTTCTACGCATTTATGCTCTGAATCTCACGGACCCTTGGGGCCTGTAAAAATGCCGAAAAACCAGCATTGCTGGTTGTAATTCACTTTCCTCTAAAGTCATTGGTGGGTCTTTTCCGGATAGATTCAGAATGCCAGGAAACAGGGTAACTAGAGAGCTGCATCCCTCAGTCCCAGAGGCTGGAGTTGGAGAGACACCCATTGGGCAAGGGACAACTGCCAGCGCCTGTCCCATGGTGGCCCTGGAGAGGCTGTGTCTGATATGCTGCCAGGTCTGCGGGGACAGAAAGTGTGGGGGCTGCTTTCTTGGACCCCGGGCTCAGCATGGGGTTCATGTCCAAGGTTAGGGTCACTGCCTGGAGTGCCCCGCTGTGGTCCATTCTGCCCACAGCAGCCAGACTGACCTTTTAAAAATGTAAATTAGAGGTGCCTGTGTGGCTCGGTTGGTTGAGCATCCAACTTTGGCTCAGGTCATGATCTCGTGTTTCGTGAGTTCGAGCCACACCTGGGGCTCGCTGCTGTCATCACAGAGCCCACTTCGGATCCTCCGTACTCCCCGTCTCTCTACCCCTCCCCTGTTTGTGCACACACTCTCTCTCTCTCTCAAAAATAAAGAAACATTAAAAAAAAAATTTAAGATGTACATCAGAGACCCTGTCACTCTTCTGTGTAAATTGGCTTCACACAACATTTAGGATTAAATCCAAACTCTCCCCTAGTCCACGTGACCCTGCATGACCTGTCTCTGCCTGTCCCTCCAGTCCCAGCTTGTGTCACTGCCCCTCTGACTCAGTACCTTGTGACAAACTGGCCTCCTTACCCACAAGGTACATGAGCCCTGGCTGCCACCGGACCTTTGTTTTTGCTTTCCCTCTGCCAGGAACTCCACCCCGGATTATAACTTGATCACACTCTGTCATTGCCACGGAGGTGTCACCCCATACACCCCCTCTGCAGATAAGATCACCGTGTGCCCTTCCCCAGTCACTCTGGATCCCAGGGTCCAGCTTTCTTTCCTTCAGAGCCTTAATCCCCGTCTGAAATGATACTGTTTATTATCTGTCTTCCTAGGACGTAGGTTCCATGCTCACCTAGGACTCCCTGGGGCCCGGCACATAGTAGGTGCTTATTAAGTATTTGTTGACTGAATGAACAGGACCCTGAGCCTTTTGCCCTGTAGTCAGGTGTCCAGTGAGCATCAGTGGGGAGGATGTGGGTAGCACTCAGAGGCACGGCCGGTGCATACTAAAGTATTCGGTATTTTCTAGGACAGTGATGGCACCCAGGTTCACCCAGAGACCTAGCCTCAGTCACTTCTCCATCTCCTGAAATGCACTCAGCTGTCGTCCCCCATGTCCACGACATCCTCACTGGCTGCAATCCTTCTTACCTTCAAGACCAGGGTGAAAGGCGACCTCCCACTGTCTCCTCTCACCCCTGCAGGGAAAATAGGTCATGTCGTTAGTGACAGTCACAGCACTCACCCACACCTCCCTTCTGCAGGCAGGGCGCTCAGTGTGTTCTCTCACTGAACTCATGTAACAATCCTCCCAGGAAGGTGCTAGGCCCGTCCCCATTTCAAAGATGGGGACACTGAGGCTCAGAGAATTGCCCAAGGTTATTAGTCAGCAAGCGGGGGAGGCAGGATCTCAACCTGGGGAGGGCTGACCGCAACCTGCTGAGCCCCTTTCTGCTGGGCCCGCCTTCACTCCCCTTGCTTACTGTGCTGGTTTTAGTTACCTGCCTGCGGGGAGCCGAGGTCTCACGGACTGTCCCCATCCCTGGGCTCTGTATCTTCCTTGAGGCTTCTGGAACTTCAGCACATCGTGAGTCTCCATAACCATCGCTGGTGGGATTGAACCTAATTCTAGCCCTTCTTCCCGGACTGTCCCCATCCCTGGGCTCTGTATCTTCCTTGAGGCTTCTGGAACTTCAGCACATCGTGAGTCTCCATAACCATCGCTGGTGGGATTGAACCTAATTCTAGCCCTTCTTCCCGGACTGTCCCCATCCCTGGGCTCTGTATCTTCCTTGAGGCTTCTGGAACTTCAGCACATCGTGAGTCTCCATAACCATCGCTGGTGGGATTGAACCTAATTCTAGCCCTTCTTCCCTACCCCAAGCACATGTTCCTCCGGCCTCTGTTCTGAGGGGGTGGTGGAGGAGACACCCTAACTCTTCTTATCTTTTATTCTATACGCGGGTTATTTACTTATGTAGGTCTAAGTGACCTACGGCATTGTGTTAGTTTCAGGTGGACAACATAACGATTCAATATCTGTATATGTTGTGAAATGATCACCCCGAGAAGTCTAGTTGACCTCTGTCACCACACAGAGTTAAACATTTTTTTTTCTTGTGATGAGAACTTATTTTTTTTTATTAAAAAAAATTTTTTTTTTTTTTAACATTTGTTTGTTAACAAGAGAGACAGAGCATGAGCAGGGGAGGGGCGCTGAGAGAGAGAGGGAGACACAGGATCTGAAGCTGTTTCCAGGCTCTGAGCTGTCAGCCCAGAGCCCGATGCGGGGCTTGAACTCACAAACTGCGAGATCGTGACCTGAGCCGAAGTTGGACGCTTAACTGATTGAGTCACCGAGGCGCCCCTGAGAGCTTATGTTTTAAGTTGATTTGTTTTGAGAGAGAGAGAGACAGAGAGCGTGCACAAGCAGGGGAGGGGCGGAGAGAGAAGGAGAGAGAGAATCCCAAGCAGGCTCTGAGGCTGTAATCACAGAGCCCGACTTGGAGCTCAATCTCACAGACCATGAGGTCATGACCTGAGCCGAAATCGAAAGTCGGATGCTTGGCCGACTGAGCCACCCGGGTGCCCTGAGAACTTTGAAGTTCTTGTAGCAACTTTCAAATATGCAGTACAATATTATTATTAAACCAAGTGTTTTTTAAAATTTGATTTTAGAGAAAGAGAGAGAGCATGAGTGGGGGAGAGCGGCAGAGGGAGAGAGAGAGAATCCCAAGCAGGCTCCAAGATTTCACACCCAGCAGGGAGCCCGACGTGGGGCTCAATCCCATGACCCTGGGATCATGACCTGAGCCGAAATCAAGAGTTGGACACTCAACCGACTGAGCCACCCAGGCGCCCCAATGTTTTCGTTTTCTTTGAATATATCCAGAAATGGGATTGCTGGACCACATGGCAATTCTATTTGTAAGTTTTTTGGAGGAACCTCCATGTTGTTTTCCCCAGGGGCTGCACCAATTCCCACCAACAGTGCACGAGGGTTCCCTTTTCTCCACATCCTCGCCCATACTTACTGTTTCTTGTTGTTTTGCTTTTAGCCATTCTGACGGGCGTGAGGGGGTATCTCATTGTGGGTTTGGTCTGTGTCTCCCTGATGATGAGTGATGTTGAGCGTCTTTTAAACTTTTATTACAGTCACTATTTTTGCCGATAAAAATTGGTTCATAGAATTAGACCTGACAGTTCTGAAGGGAGAGAAGATTCTGTGCTGGGAAGGGGCTGACAGAACTCTGGCAAATAGGAAGTAAATTCGGTAAATGTCACCTTAATGTTTTCGGGTAGTAACATCCTTCTCGGTGGTCCTAACTGCTAAAGAGTAAATTTTAATTAAAAAAATTTTTTTTAATGTGTATTTATTTGTGAGAGAGAGAGAGAGAGAGAGCGCGAGCATGAGTGGAAGAAGGGAGGAGAGAGAGGGAGACACAGAATCCGAATCTGGCTCCAGGCTTGGGAGCTGTCGGCACAGAGCCCTTCGTGAGGCTCGAACTCACGAACCATGAGATCATGACCTGAGCGGAAATTGGAATCTTAACCGACTGAACCACCTAGGAGCCCCAGTTTTAATTTTTTTTAAGTTTATTTATTTATTTTTGAGGGAGAGAGAGAGAGAGGAAGAGAGAGTGCGTGCGAGTGGAGGAGGGGCAGGGAGAGGGGGACAGAGGATCCAAAGTGGGCCCTGTGCTGTTAGCCCAGAGCCGGATGTGGGGCTTGAACTTACAAACTTCGAGGTCATGACCTGAGCGGAAGTCAGAAGCTTAACTCACTCAGCCACCCAGCTGCCCTGAGAGTAAGTTTTTTAAATTAATTAATTAAGTTTATTTACTTATTTTGAGAGAGAGAGAGAGTACAGAAAGGGTAGAGACAGAAGGAGAAAGACAGAATTCCAAGCAGGCTCCATGCCGTGAGCACAGAGCCCTACACGGGGCTTGAACTCACGAACTGTTAGCTCACGACCTGAGCCGAAATCAAGAATGGAATGCTTAACCGACTGAGCCACCCAGGCACCCCAAAAGTAAGTTTTAAAATGCAATCCTGACGGAAGTGATTAAGTCCTCTCTTTTTCTCTCTCTTCTGGAGGGTTGGACCCTTGTGTGCAAAGGCGGGTGCTTCTGGGCTCCTTCTTCTCAGCAGGCCCCACAGCGCTGAGTGTGCGGGTGTTTAGAATCATGCAGAATTGGGGCGCCTGGGTGGCGCAGTCGGTTAAGCGTCCGACTTCAGCCAGGTCACCATCTCGCGGTCCAGGAGTTCGAGCCCCGCGTCAGGCTCTGGGCTGATGGCTCGGAGCCTGGAGCCTGTTTCCGATTCTGTGTCTCCCTCTCTCTCTGCCCCTCCCCCGTTCATGCTCTGTCTCTCTCTGTCCCCAAAATAAATAAAAACGTTGAAAAAAAAAATTAAAAAAAAAAAAAAAGAATCATGCAGAACTTTGAGCCTTTTCCCTCTTAGCCTCAGAGGTCTCCCCTGTGAATTAGGGCTAATGGAGGCCACCAGCCCTGCCTCTCAGAGGCTGTTGGGGTTCAGTCAGTGATGAGAGAAAGCCAAGGCTTTCCTGAGGACGCGGCTTGTATGGGAAGAGGGGTGCAGTGGGCAACTTGGTTGGCCGGGCCTAGGGCGCCACCTCGAGGGTCTCCCAACCGTGTGAGGAGGCAGATGGACAAAGGTGACCACGGTTCATGGGCAGTCCTCAGAGGAGGAAAAGACGAGATCCGAGTGGGAGCAGAGAGGCTTCCTGGAGGAGGTGTCTTTGCGCTGGATCTGGGGGGCACTGGGGGCAAACAAGGTCAGAGCCGGGAGAGGCCGGCAACTCCATCACCGTTCTTTCATTCAGCCCTCATGTGTGAAGGCCCTGCCGGGTGCCAGCCAGGTACCGGTTCTGGGGACCGTGTCTAGAGTGACACACAGATGTTAATCCCCAGGATGACAGTTTCCACGAAGGAGAGATTTGGGTGTGCCGGAAGAATCTCCGGGTCGGGTGCTGGAGGAGGCGTCCCTTGGGTGAGCTGTGTGAGATCGGCAGGCCTTGTCTAGTGAGGGGCAGGGGAGAGCACTTGGGACAGAGGTGGGGTGTGTGAAGCTCGGGGCCCCCGGGAGCAGGGCCACAGGCGACGCCAGCATGGTGGAAGCTGATGCACTGAGAGAGAAGGCTTGGGACCTCGGGGCAAGAGCCTGACATCCACACAGAGCCTTGATTGCCCGAGGGACATTCGAGTTTACCTTGGTCGCAGGACACAGATACAAAAGGCATGGAAGTGGGGTCTGGGCCCGGCTTCGTGGGGAATGGGAGCGACGGGGGCGGTGGGCCTGGATGGAGCACATCCGGTGACCGGTGGACGTTGGAGAACAGGCTTTGTTACGACAGGGGAGGTGGACAAAGCCAGGTACCGATCCACAGTTCAATTCACCGCGTCTTCTAGAAGACCCAGGCTGGGGTGGAGTTTGAGTTTGTTGTCGCTCTACTTTGTGGCCACGGCTGTTATGTTTGTTGAAGGCGTGTGAACAGTCCCCCGACTGGACTCCTGAGCTTGGACTCGTTCACACAGACACCACCCCACACTCACACCTCAGCCGCGCAGGCCCTCGTATCATCGAGGTGGGGGAGTCAGCTAGAGAAATGGCCCCCGGGGCGGGGGGAAGCCTGGGCTCTTGAGCTGGGGCGCCCTAGGCGTGGACTCCCTCGCTGTCTGTCCTATCCTCAGTGGGTCACCACGCCCATCCTGCCTCACCCTGCCCCACTCCCATTCTGGAAGCCCCTGGCCAGCTGGAGGCTGCCAAGAGGGCCTTCACCGTGGCTGGGAGGTGACTCCTCTCCCTCGATAGCAAGGGGACCCCGAGCCCACTGAACCCAATACCGAGGCCCTGCGGCATCCTGGTGGGCCCGGCCTCTAACTGTGGGTGGGGAGGGGGTTGTGACCGGGGCTGTAAGCCAGCCGTCCTCAGGCGTCCCCGCTTGCGAGTTGGGGAGGTCGCATCTCTCCAAGCCTTGGTTTCCTGTCTGGGAAACAAGAGTAGCACCTGGCTGGCTAGGTTGGCGGGGTTAGAGGGGTCAGTGGCAGCACGGCTGGCCTCGGCCACTCCTTCTTCTGAAGCCCGCAGTCCGGCCCCAGCTCTGGTGAGAGGCTTTCCTCGGTGGGGTCTTTCTGCCAGGAGCTGAGCTCGCGGGGCGGGCCGGGCTCGGGGGCCACATATCAGTTGCTCTTTCGGTCCTGGGAGCTGGCCCAGAGACTGGGAGGTGGGGGGGGGGGGGTGGGGGCAGAGCGTGTGGTTTTCATCGGGCCCGCTGTCTCGAATGCCTGTGGCATCCCAGCTCCTCGGGAAGGTGCACCTCACTGGTTGTGACTCCAGCCTGGTGCTGAGGAAAGGGCGCGGGGCCTGGAGTCTGACAGAGCTAGGCCCGAAGGCTAAGTGGGCCACTTCGGAGCATGGCAACAATGATTCCTGCTCTGCCTACTCCACAAAGGCAGAAATAGACGTGAAAGTGCTTTGTAAACCCCGCAAAATAGGAAACGGGGCTTATCCTTCGTGCTGGCATGGCCACACAGGCGCAGACAGGCCTGTTGGCTGAGTGCCTGGCCCCTCGTCCCGAATGATCAAAGCCAACTTTTGGGTCCGTGAAACAGAGGCCCGTTTCAGGAGGTGACCCTGAAGAGTGGTAGGGGCTCAGAAATGGAAGGCTTCACTGCGGTCGGTGTGGCTTGGGAGCAGAATAACACGGTAGCAATAGCTAACGGTTCCCGAGAGTTCGCTATACGCCAGGCACACGTCTAAGAATTTTCCACAGATTAAGTCATTGAACCCCCCAACAGCCCTCTGAGGGAGGTTACTATTGTTCCCCCTTTAAACATGCTTTTTTTTTTTTTTTAATATTTTAAAATGTTTATTTACTTTTGAGAGAGAGGGAGACAGAGTGCTAGTGGAGGAGGGGCAGAGAGAGAAGGAGACGCAGAATCCGAAGCAGGCTCCAGGCCCCGAGCTGTCAGCACAGAGCCCAACGTGGGGCTCGAACCCATGGACTGTGGGATCATGACCTGAGCCGAAGTGGGATGCTTAACTGACTGAGCCACCCAGGTGCCCTTAAACATGCCTTTTACGGGTGGAAAGGCGTACTGGGGGAGGGAATAGGACGTGCAGAGGCCTGAGGAGCCTCTCCCATCCTGAGGGCAGTGGGCTGCCCCCCTGCAGCCAGGAGGAGTTGGCCTTCTGGGGTCTTGGAAGCCAGTCAGGGGGTTTAGGTTTGATACAGTCAGCAGAGGAATGGCTGGAGGCTCTTGTGTGACCTAATCCTTGAGGGTGGGCGGGATGGGGCTCCTGGGAGGAGGACAAGGCCTCGATGGGCTGGCTTCGGGGCTGTGAGCCCAAGGAACAAGGAGAGGGGTTCCTCATTCTTCTGTCCTCATACTTGAGCCCAGGCCCAGCTGCCACCCAGGCAGCCCCCTTGGGAAACCTCGACTTGGAGATGGGCTCAGAAGCTGGGCTGTGTGTGGCCCAGAGGCCTGGGGCCCCAGAGCCCGGGAACCCTAGGGCTGCAGCCAAGTGGCCTGACGTGGGTCCTGCGTGTGCCAGACCGCACCCCGTCACGGAGCTGACCCCAAGAAGGGCAGGGCGGCTCTGCTTGCCGGCTGATAGAGGAGCCTCGAGCATTTTGCCCAAACTGGCAGGACAATGGTCTGAGTCCCCTGCCCGGTCAGGGGGCTGGCCCAGCTGGGGAAGGGGTGGCTGGGCCACGATCCCAGTGATTAGAGACAGGAAGCAGGTGCTGGAACCTTTTCTTTCAAGTAAGATGAAGCCCAGGGAGGCCACCACAGAGCTGGCCACGGTGGAGGCCTTCCAGCCTGACAGTTCGGGGGTCCACACACGGGGAGGGCTCCCTGGTGAAATAAAGGCGGCCGTGTGGCCCTCCCGGGGAGGGACTGGCGGCCTGTTTTCTGCAGCACATCCGTGTGAGGTCTTGGAGCCGGGAATGCTGAGCGTGTTGGGGGAGGGGGCAGATTCTGTTCTGGAGGGTGCCCCACCCTGCGTCCTGTCCATCGGGAGCAGCGGACAAACACGCTGGAATTTCTAACAAAGACAGGGACAGGGTAAGAAGAGGCTTCGGCGGGGGGGGGGGGGGGGGGGGGGGGAGGAAGCGCAGAGTTTTTAGTCACGAGGCATCCAGGGTGTGATATCCGTGCAAGAGCCAGAGATTAGATGAGCAGAGATGGCCAGGAAGATTGGGGAGGCTCTGGGCGGAAAGGCCAGATCCAGGGTGAGGTCACCGGGGAAGCACGCGGGGCCCACAGCGCGCTGCAGGCTGAGCGGGCCCAGGGGGAGGGAGGGGAACAGGCGGAAGGGAGGAAGGGAAGAACTCACTGTGGCCTTTCTTAACCTTTTAAGCGATTCAGATATTTGGTGTCTGAGCAGAACGTTGCAGGAGAGAGTTCAGGAGTTCAGCCCCCCAGGGATCTGGCGCTGGGTGGACGGTGGGACATTGGGGCGGAAGGTGAGAGAACCCCAGTCTCTGTTCTCATCATTCTGCTTCCACGGTAAACGTTCTTGGATTTGTTGTGAGACCGGCATCCACCTGTGCTAATTAATCAGTAAATACTCTGGAAAATTGCCCCTTGCCTGAGAGGCCCTTGGGGCACCTCTTGTTCCTCCTGTGCCTGGGCTGGCCTTGGGAAAGGTCGAAGGTGAGCCCAGCTGGGAAGGGAAAGTGACCTGGGAAGGGTGGCCGCTGTTCCCGGTGGCCGCACGGGATGAACTCGATCCCCACCTGCTCTTCTGACGCCAGCTCACTCTCTTTGCCAAACTCCTGGGTGAGGCCTTGTGCTTTTTGGCACAGACCCCCATTTCCCTTCCCAAAACTTGAGCCCCGTCCTGTTCCCACAGCCCGGCCCTGGAGGCTTTTTCAGCAGAAGGGGGACGTCCACATTGGTGTTCGGTGTGGCGGGCCCGGCCCCCAGTGTCCCTGTGACGACGTGAGAGAGAGAATCCCAGCCTGGTTTCCTCTGTCAACCCCGTCCATGCCTGACCTATCTGACTCATGGTCTGAAAAATCCATCTTCCCTTGAATAGTGGGTTGGGGGAAAAACGCAGACTCTGAAGGATAAAGTTGTTAAAACGTGCTGTCCTGCCCTTCTTCTCACTGGCAGTGCTCTTGGGAATGGTCACCCCTACGTAGGTCCTGGGGGTGGGCACTGGGAGCCAGAGAGAGGTGATAAGGACGCTTCAGGATTTGGGAACAGAGAGGCGGAGATAAACCTCTGTTTACCCTGAGCGGAATGAATGCTCTGGGGTGGGTGGGGGGAGTGGGGTTGGGGGTAACCTCCGGTTTCTCTGAGCCTTTTTTCATCTTTCAAAAGGGCAGGGCCATCCCTGTGCCCCTCCCCTCATCTTTAACTTCCTGCAGGAGACCAGCTATGTGTGACTGTGCTCAGCTGTTTTGGGGTGTCCGGAAGTGGGATGGGGCACAGGAGGAAGGTGCTCTCCCACTGAATGGTACTTACATTCCGGGTAGGACCACTAATGCACTCACACCTACTCCTGGCCCCGAGCCTTCCTGTGTTCCAGGCCCAAATCTCCTCCCAACTGTTTCCTGGGCCTGCTTCGCCTCCGTCCTTCAGCCCAGTCCCCGTTCCTTTGGGGGCCACATAGAGAGGAGGAAGGGGACGCCTGGTTTTCCTGAGCTGGACACGGTCCTGTGGGGGCTCGTCCCAGCTCCTTGGTTGCTACAAAGTCTGAATGCAGTGCTGGTCTGTGCATAAGTGAAGGCTGCCCAGGGGGCCGCAGAGCTGGCGTCGGGCTGAAGGGCTGTGTCCCCTGCCAGCTTCCCCGAACACCATCCACTTCGGATGACAGGGACCCTGACAAGGACCAAAGCACATCCCACTCCTCTTCCCTTTGCCCTCAGGGTTTGTGATCTCTCATGACAGAAAAGAACACGTCTAGGAAGGACATTATTGGAAAAAACAAAACCCAAACATTTATTGTGCAACAGCTATGAGGTTCAAGGCCCTTCCTTCCCAGGACTTTTCTCTTTCAGCCCAACAGGATGGGCTGAGCGCAGCATCCGTGGGGGGCAGACACCCATCCTCGGCTCTGGGCCCCTCGTGTGCTCCTTATCCCAGTTTTGGCGTTTTTGGCGAGTTTAGGCCAAATACAGTTTATCTGTCTTCCTGGTTGGAAGGAGCAACCAAGGGCAGAGGCTGGGGGGCCTGGCCGTGCTCACCTGGGGTCCCTGGCATCTGGCAGCAGGTGCACAACAGGTATCTGCTGTTTTAAGAGTCAGAGACTTGATTTCGATGGGTTCTTTGGGGAATTTGCTAGCATTTTTTTTTCTTGACCATGCTGCTCTAAAACTGTAGTATTTAGACAAAAATGAAGGTCGGGACGCCTGGGTGGCTCAGTTGGTTGAGCATCTAACTCTTGGTTTTGGCTCAGGTCACGATCTGGCAGTTCGCAAGTTTGAGCCCCGCATTGGGCTCTGTGCTGACAACGCGGAGCCTGCTTGGGATTTTCTCTTTCCCCCCTCTCTCTTTTGACTCCCCTGCCCTCTTTCAGAATAAATAAACTTAAAAAAAAGAAAATGAACGTCAGGAACAGGAACCCTCCCTCTTTTGCTTCCAAATTTTCTGATTATTCTCACGCAGTCCGGTAAGTTAGCTTTCTTTTGGGCGGAAACGGTGGACGTTTTATGGTTTGCTGCCCTCTTGTGGTACGGAAGTGGTAAAAAGATTCTCATTCTCTTTCACAGTGTCCCGCTCACTGGATAAAGTGTGGAGCCGCACAGAGAAACACACACCGTCTCTGCTGAGGGAATCCCGGGCTGGTGCAGGTGACTTTCTCTCTTTTTAAAAATTTTTTTTCCTTCAAGTTTTTATTTAAATTCAAGTTGGGGGGCGCCTGGGTGGCGCAGTCGGTTAAGCGTCCGACTTCAGCCAGGTCACGATCTCGCGGTCCGGGAGTTCGAGCCCCGCGTCAGGCTCTGGGCTGATGGCTCAGAGCCTGGAGCTTGTTTCCGATTCTGTGTCTCCCTCTCTCTCTGCCCCTCCCCCGTTCATGCTCTGTCTCTCTCTGTCCCAAAAATAAATAAACGTTGAAAAAAAAATTTTTTTTAAATTCAAGTTGGTTAACATACAGGGTAATGTGAGTTTCAGATGCAGAATTTAGTGACTCATCACTTACATACAACCCAGTGGTCATCATCACAACTGCCCTCCTTAACCTGTCACCCATTTAACCCATCCCTCCTCCTTTCCAGTAACCCTCAACTTGTTCTCTTTTTTTTTCAATATATGAACTTTATTGTCAAATTGGTTTCCATACAACACCCAGTGCTCATCCCAAAAGATGCCCTCCTCAATACCCATCACCCACCCTCCCCTCCCTCCCACCCCCCATCAACCCTCAGTTTCTCAGTTTTTAAAAGTCTCTTATGCTTTGGCTCTCTTCCACTCTAACCTCTTTTTTTTTTTTTTTTCCTTCCCTTCCCCCATGGGTTTCTGTTAAGTTTCTCAGGATCCACATAAGAGTGAAACCATATAGTATCTGTCTTTCTCTGTATGGCTTATTTCACTTAGCGTCACACTCTCCAGTTCCATCCATGTTGCTATATTTCATTCTTTCTCATTGCCACGTAGTACTCCATTGTGTATATAAACCACAATTTCTTCATCCATTCATCAGTTGATGGACATTTAGGCTCTTTCCATAATTTGGCTATTGTTGAGCATGCTGCTATAAACATTGGGGTACAAGTGCCCCTATGCATCAGTACTCCTGTATCCCTTGGGTAAATTCCTAGCAGTGCTATTGCTGGGTCATAGGGTAGGTCTCTTTTTAATTTTTTGAGGAACCTCCACACTGTTTTCCAGAGTGGCTGCACCAATTTGCATTCCCACCAACAGGGCAAGAGGGTTCCCGTTTCTCCACATCCTTTCCAGCATCTATAGTCTCCTGATTTGTTCATTTTGGCCACTCTGGTGTGAGGTGATATCTGAGTGTGGTTTTGATTTGTATTTCCCTGATGAGAAGTGACATCGAGCATCTTTTCATGTGCCTGTTGGCCATCTGGATGTCTTCTTTAGAGAAGTGTCTATTCATGTTTTCTACCCATTTCTTCACTGGATTATTTGTTTTTCGGGTGTGGAGTTTGGTGAGCTCTTTATAGATTTTGGATACCAGCCCTTTGTCTGATATGTTATTTGCAAATATCTTTTCCCATTCCATTGGTTGCCTTTTAGTTTTGTTGGTTTTTTCCTTTGATGTGCAGAAGCTTTTTATCTTCATAAGGTCCCAGTAGTTCATTTTTGCTTTTAATTCCCTTGCCTTTGGGGATGTGTCCAGTAAGAAATTGCTGCCGCTGAGGTCAGAGAGGTCTTTTCTTGCTTTCTCCTCTAGGGTTTTGATGGTTTCCCATCTCACATTCAGGTCCTTTATCCATTTTGAGTTTATTTTTGTGAATGGTGTGAGAAAGTGGTCTAGTTTCAATCTTCTGCATGTTGCTGTCCAGTTCTTCCAGCACCATTTGTTAAAGAGACTGTCTTTTTTCCATTGGATATTCTTTCCTGCTTTGTCAAAGATTAGTTGGCCATACGTTTGTGGGTCTAGTTCTGGGGTTTCTAGTCTATTCCATTGGTCTGTGTGTCTGTTTTTGTGCCAATACCACGCTGTCTTGATGATGACAGCTTTGTAGTAGAGGCTAAAGTCTGGGATTGTGATGCCTCCTGCTTTGGTCTTCTTCTTCAAAATTACTTTGGCTATTCGGGGCCTTTTGTGGTTCCATACGAATTTTAGGATTGCTTGTTCTAGTTTCGAGAAGAATGCTGGTGCGATTTTGATTGGGATTGCATTGAATGTGTAGATAGCTTTGGGTAGTATTGACATTTTGACAATATTTATTCTTCCAATCCATGAGCACGGAATGTTTTTCCATTTCTTTATATCTTCTTCAATTTCCTTCATAAGCTTTCTATAGTTTTCAGCATACAGATCTTTTACATCTTTGGTTAGATTTATTCCTAGGTATTTTATGCTTCTTGGTGCAATTGTGAATGGGATCAGTTTCTTTATTTGTCTTTCTGTTGCTTCATTGTTAGTGTATAAGAATGCAACTGATTTCTGGGGCGCCTGGGTGGCGCAGTCGGTTAAGCGTCCGACTTCAGCCAGGTCACGATCTCACAGTCCAGGAGTTCGAGCCCCGCGTCAGGCTCTGGGCTGATGGCTCAGAGCCTGGAGCCTGTTTCCGATTCTGTGTCTCCCTCTCTCTGCCCCTCCTGCGTTCATGCTCTGTCTCTCTCTGTCCCAAAAATAAAATAAAACGTTGAAAAAAAAATTAAAAAAAAAAAGAATGCAACTGATTTCTGTACATTGATTTTGTATCCTGCAACTTTGCTAAATTCATGTATCAGTTCTAGCAGACTTCTGGTGGAGTCTCTCGGATTTTCCATGTATAATATCATGTCATCTGCAAAAAGTGAAAGCTTAACTTCATATTTGCCAATTTTGATGGCTTTGATTTCCTTTTGTTGTCTGATTGCTGATGCTAGAACTTCCAACACTATGTTAAACAGCAGCGGTGAGAGTGGACATCCCTGTCGTGTTCCTGATCTCAGGGAAAAAGCTCTCAGTTTTTCCCCATTGAGGATGATGTTAGCTGTGGGCTTTTCATAAATGACTTTTATGATCTTTAAGTATGTTCCTTCTATCCCGACTTTCTCGAGGGTTTTTATTTAAAAAAAAAAAATTTTTTTTTTCAAACGTTTATTTATTTTTGGGACAGAGAGAGACAGAGCATGAATGGGCGAGGGGCAGAGAGAGAGGGAGACACAGAATAGGAAACAGGCTCCAGGCTCTGAGCCATCAGCCCAGAGCCCGATGCGGGGCTCGAACTCCCGGACCGCGAGATCGTGACCTGGCTGAAGTCGGACGCTTAACCGACTGCGCCACCCAGGCGCCCCTCGAGGGTTTTTATTAAGAAAGGGTGCTGAATTTTGTCAAAGGCCTTTTCTGCATCGATTGACAGGATCATATGGTTCTTATCTTTTCTTTTATTAATGTGATGTATCACATTGATTGATTTGCGAATGTGAACCAGCCCTGCATCCCAGGAATGAATCCCACTTGATCATGGTGAATAATTCTTTTTATATGCTGTTGAATTCGATTTGCTAGTATCTTATTGAGAATTTTTGCATCCATATTCATCAGGGATATTGGCCTGTAGTTCTCTTTTTTTACTGGGTCTCTGTCTGGTTTAGGAATCAAAGTAATACTGGCTTCATAGAATGAGTCTGGAAGTTTTCCTTCCCTTTCTATTTTTTGGAATAGCTTGAGGATAGGTATTATCCCTGCTTTAAACATCTGGTAGAACTCCCCTGGGAAGCCATCTGGTCCTGGACTCTTATTTATTGGGAGATTTTTTTTTTAAATTTTTTTTCAACGTTTTTTATTCATTTCTGGGACAGAGAGAGACAGAGCATGAATGGGGGAGGGGCAGAGAGAGAGGGAGACACAGAATCGGAAACAGGCTCCAGGCTCCGAGCCGTCAGCCCAGAGCCTGACGCGGGGCTCAAACTCACGGACCGTGAGATCGTGACCTGGCTGAAGTTGGACGCTTAACCGACTGCGCCACCCAGGCGCCCTTATTGGGAGATTTTTGATGACTGACTCCATTTCTTCGCTGGTTATGGCTCTGTTCAAGCTTTCTATTTCCTCCTGATTGACTTTTAGAAGCATGTGGGTGTTTAGGAATTTGTCCATTGCTTCCAGGTTGTCCAGTTTGTTGGCATATAATTTTTCATAGTATTCCCTGATAATTGCTTGTATCTCTGAGGGATTGGTTGTAATAATTCCATTTTCATTCATGATTTTATTTAGGTCATCTCCCTTTTCTTTTTGAGAAGCCTGGCTAGAGGTTTATCAATTTTGTTTATTTTTTCAAAAAACCAACTCTTGGTTTTGTTGATCTGCTCTACAGTTTTTTTAGATTCTATATTGTTTATTTCTTCTCTGATCTTTATTATTTCTCTTCTTCTGCTGGGTTTAGGCTGCCTTTGCTGTTCTGCTTCTAGTTCCTTTAGGTGTGCTGTTAGATTTTGTATTTGGGATTTTTCTTGTTTCTTGAGATAGGCCTGGATTGCAATGTATTTTCCTCTCAGGACTGCCTTCACTGCATTCCAAAGCGTTTGGATTGTTGTATTTTCATTTTCATTTGGTTCTGTATATTTTTAAATTTCTTCTCTAATTGCCTGGTTGACCCACTCATTCTTCAGTAGGGTGTTCTTTAACCTCCATGCTTTTGGAGGTTTTCCAGACTTTTTCCTGTGGTTGATTTCAAGCTTCATAGCACTGTGGTCTGAAAATATGCATGGTATGATTTCAATTCTTGTATACTTATGAAGGGCTGTTTTGTGACCCAGTATGTGATCTATCTTGGAGAATGTTCCATATGCACTCGAGAAAAAAGTATATTCTGTTGCTTTGGGATGCAGAGTTCTAAATGTATCTGTCAAGTCCATCTGATCCAATGTATCATTCAGGGCCCTTGTTTCTTTATTGACTGTGTGTCTAGATGATCTATCCATTTCTGTAAGTGGAATGTTAAAGTCCCCTGCAATCACCACATTCTTATCAATAAGGTTGCTTATGTTTGTGAGTAATTGTTTTATATATTTGGGGGCTCCTGTATTCTGTGCATAGACATTTATAATTGTTAGCTCTTCCTGATGGATAGACCCTGTGATTATTATATAATGCCCTTCTTCATCTCTTGTTACAGCCTTTAATTTAAAGTCTAGTTTGTCTGATATAAGTATGGCTTCTCCAGCTTTCTTTTGACTTCCAGTGGCATGATAAATAGTTCTCCATCCCCTCACTCTCAATCTGAAGGTGTCCTCAGGTCTAAAATGAGTCTCTTGAAGACAGCAAATAGATGGGTCTTGTTTTTTTTATCCATTCTGATACCCTATGTCTTTTGGTTGGCTCATTTAGTCCATTTACATTCAGTGTTATTATAGAAAGATATGGGTTTAGAGTCATTGTGATGTCCGTAGGTTTCATGCTTGTAGCGATGTCTCTGGTACTTTGTCTCACAGGATCCCCCTTAGGATCTCTTGTAGGGCTGGTTTAGTGGTGACGAATTCCTTCAGTTTTTGTTTGTTTGGGAAGACCTTTATCTCTCCTTCTATTCTAAATGACAGACTTGCTGGATAAAGGATTCTCGGCTGCATATTTTTTCTGTTCATCACATTGAAGATCTCCTGCCATTCCTTTCTGGCCTGCCAAGTTTCAGTAGAGAGATTGGTCATGAGTCTTATAGGTCCCCTTTATATGTTAGGGCATGTTTATCCCTAGCTGCTTTCAGTATTTTCTCTTTATCCTTGTATTTTGCCAGTTTCAGTATGATATGTTGTGCAGATCGATTCAAGTTACGCCTGAAGGGAGTTCTCTGTGCCTCTTGGATTTCAATGCCTTTTTCCTTCCCCAGATTAGGGAAGTTCTCAGCTATTATTTCTTCAAATACACCTTCAGCATCTTTCCCTCTCTCTTCCTCCTCTGGGATACCAATTATGCGTAGATTATTTCTCTTTAGTGCATCACTTAGTTCTCTAATTTTCCCCTCATACTCCTGGATTTTTTTATCTCTCTTTTCCTCAGCTTCTTCTTTTTCCATAATTTTATCTTCTAGTTCACCTGTTCTCTCCTCTGCCTCTTCAATCCGAGCCGTAGTTGTCTCCATTTTATTTTGCAGCTCATTGATAGCATTTCTTAGCTCCTCCTGGCTGTTCCTTAGTCCCTTGATCTCTGTAGCAAGAGATTCTTTGCTGTCCTTTATACTGTTTTCAAGCCCAGCGATTAATTTTATGACTATTATTCTAAATTCACTTTCTGTTATATTGTTTAAATCATTTTTGATCAGTTCGTTAGCTGTCGCTATTTCCTGGAGATTCTTTTGAGGGGAATTCTTCCGTTTTGTCATTTTGGGTAGTCCCTGGAGTGGTGCGGGACTGCGGGGCACTTCCCCTGTGCTGTCTTGAATAACTTGCGTTGGTGGGCGGGGCCACAGTCAGACCTGATGTCTGCCCCCAGCCCACTGCTGGGGCCACAGTCAGACTGGTGTGCACCTTCTCTTCCCCTCTCCTAGGAGGGGGATTCACTGTGGGGTGGCGTGGCCCGTCTGGGCTACTTGCACACTGCCAGGCTTGTGGTGCTGGGGATCTGGCATTATCTGGGGTGGATCGGCAAGGTGCACAGGGTTGGGAGGGGCAGGTTCAGCTTGCTTTTCCTTCAGAGATCCGCTTCGATAGGGGCCCCTCTTCCATGGGCCTCTCGTCTGCTTTTGGCTCCGGAGACTCCATTCTGCTAGTCTTCTGGCGGTTTTCTGGGTTATTTAGGCAGGTGTAGGTGGAATCTAAGTGATCAGCAGGACGCGTGGTGAGCCCAGCATCCTCCTACGCTGCCATCTTCCCAGGATCCCCCCTTTTTTTTAATTTTTAAATTTTATTTTTTAAAATTTACATCCAAATTAGTTAGCATATAGTGCAACAATGATTTCAGGAGGTTCCTTAGTGCCCCTGACCCAGTTAGCCCACCCCTGCCAGTAACCCTGTTTGTTCTCCATATTTATGAGTCTCTTCTGTTTTGTCCCCCTCCCTGTTTTTATATTATCTTTGTTTCCCTTCCCTTATGTTCATCTGTTTTGTCTCTTAAAGTCCTCATAGGAGTGAAGTCGTATGACTTTTGTCTTTCTCTGACTAATTTCGCTTAGCATAATACCCTCCAGTTCCATCCACATCGTTGCCAATGGCAAGATTTCATTCTTTTTGATTGCTAATACTCCATTGCATATATATATATACCACATCTTCTTTATCCATTCATCCATCGATGGACATTTGGGCTCTTTCCATACTTTGGCTATTGTCGATTACTGCTGCTATAAACATTGGGGTGCATGTGCCCCTTCGAAACAGCACACCTGTATCCCTTGGATAAATGCCTAGTAGTGCAATTGCTGGGCTGTAGGGTAGTTCTCCTTTTAGTTTTTTGAGGAACCTCCATACTGTTTTCCAGAGTGACTGCACCAGCTTGCATTCCCACGCAGGTGACTTGCCATTGAACCAGGGCTGTACAAGGGGGCTGACGAACTCTTACCTAACTGGACTGCCCGGCCAAAGAGGTCAAACCCAGGAGGTTCCCAAGCCGAGCCTTCAAAGCCTCCAGCAGTGTTTGAACTAGGGTCGCTCCCCTTTTGAAAGGCTGGACTGATGAGCACAGACTGAGGTCCTTCAGCTGGCCTTGCTCCCTACCCCTTCCTCCTCCCTTCTCTCTCACTTCTTCATTCTCTCCTTTTCCAATCCCTAATGTAGTTCTGCTTTGTCTCCTTTGTGGGCTGAATCGTGTCCCCTCAAAACCTTTAAGTGGAAGCCCTAACACCCAGTACTTGAGCATGTGACTGCATGTGGAGGCAGGGCCTCTGAAGAGGTGGCTGAGTTAAGATGAGGCTGTTAGGCCCTCACCCCATCTGACTTGGGTGTCCCCATCAGAAGAGGAAAGTTGGCCACAGACGCGCATGGAGAAAAGACCATGTGAGGACACAGTGAGAAGGCGGCCATCTGCAAGCCAAAGAGAGGTCTCAGGAGAAACCTCAGGAGAAACTGAGCCTGCCGACACCTTGATCTTGGACTTCGAGAACTGTGAGAAATAACTTTGCTGTGTAAGCTCCTGTGCTGTTTGGCTGTTGGCCGGAGCAAACTAATCTGCCTCCCTCAAAAAATCCTCATTGCCACAGCGTCACTTTGGTTTTTTAATGTTTATTCATTTTTGAGAGAGAGACTGAGCAGGGGGTGGGGCAGAGAGGGAGACACAGAATCTGAAACAGACTCCAGGCTCTGAACTGTCAGCAGGGCCTGACGTGGGGCTCGAACTCACGAACTGTGAGATCATGACTTGAGCCGAAGTCGGTCGCTCAACCGACTGAGCCACCCAGGCGCCCCTAGAATGCTCCATCTTGTAGATGAAAACTTTCCTAGCAGTTAACTCGTCCAGGGTCCCCTGGGCAGTGGGGGCCAGTCAGGATGCAACTCAGTGCTGCCTCCATGCACCACCTCCGCCTCCGAGGCCCAGAGCGGCCGTCCGTCCTTGAAGGTCACGGCCGGGAGCTGGAAGCTGGAGGCTGTCTGGCAAACCGTGAGAATGCTGATCATTAGCCCTGCTGATCCCCATGAGGGCGGTCGGTTCTCTCCCTTACCTGTTCAGAAAAGGCTCCTTTCCTCTGAACACCCTCCAACATGCCCAATATGGACATTCTGGTCTTTGTCAACAGTGACTCCTAACCACACTGTTATTCTTTCAAAATAGATTTTATTAGTGGCACATGGAATTTTAAGTTAAGCAGTTTCTTTCCAGAGAGAAGACCTGACAAGACTAAAAAACTGTCACAGCAGAAATACCATTTCCAGTGTAAAGGGAGATTAACAGAAGTAGCCTCCACTGAGGAAATTACTGTTTTCCCTGTGCCGACCACGTTGTGCACACGCCCACCAGACAGTGCGAGGACGCAGGAGGCCCCCGTGCAGCCCCGCGGGCTGGGCGCCCCCGTCATGGCCGAGGCGGGGAGGTCCGGGGCCCCGTTACCCAGCACGAGGACCCGGAGGGCCTCCAGCAGGCGGAGGCTGGTGGCAAATGCCAGGTGGGCGGACTCCCGTGGGAGTCCCGGAGGGCCCTCAGGCTGGCAGGAGCTCCGCAGAGCCCCCCCCCCCTCCCCGAGACCCCTCACCTCCAGGGGGCACTTTTGAAGTGTCTGCAAACAGGTCTACATTAGTAAGTCAGAGGAGACCCGAACTTTCTTAGAAAACTCCGTTTATCCTCTTCCAGGTTCTTTCCCCTGACATTCTTCTGACTCAAAGTGAACTCCACAGCATTCTGCGGTTCTCTGGGACTTGGCCCACGAGCTCTGCTGCTTTTGTGTACTTTCAGATATGCCGCTGGGTCCTTTCCTTCCCGCCTCGCCCTTCACTGGGTCCCGCGGAGAGCTTGCAACCGTGGGAACTCCGGGAGCGTCCGTCTGGGCCCCCCCCCCCCGCTCTGCTGGGGGTCTCCCACTACCAGACAGCGGTCCCTGCGCGCAGGCGGCTGCTGTCACATCAGATGATGTCATTTCTTTCTAACCTAAGACGCTGGGGCTGATTCAGGAGAAAGACTCAGGACTTGGTCATGTGGACTAGTCTTACTTTGACCTTAATAGGGGGATTTCTCTGAGCACTTTCGGATCTGCCCCTCAACCAAACACTCAGATACTCATTGATCAAGGCGACAAAACAGTGACAGACTGCAGAATTTTCCATTTCTAGATCTAATTAATTAAGCTAAATCTCCACACCAGGAAGCTGGACTTTCCCTTCAGGACAGCACCTAGAATACAATCTTCACGGTCCTAGGGCAGGTCAGTGACATTGGTCTCATCAAGGTCAATTCCAGAGTGCAGCTGGCAGTCCTTGGCGGCCGCCCAGGGCATGGAGGCAGAGGTCCACTTCACTGCCCAGTCTCCTGCTTTGCTGACCAAGATGACGCCGCCTAAACCCTTCAGCTTTGACTTCATATAACCCAACGACATGTCGGCAGCCTCTTCCAGTGTCTTTCCTGAAAACAAGGAGAGGCTGTGAAACAACCTTTCAATAAAAAGAAATCTGATGGGAAAATCATTTATAGTATGAAAAACCAAAGTGAGTTAACAAAGATTCTGGGCAAATGATTTCTTTTTTCTTTTTTTTAAATGCTTATTTATCACCAGAGCGAGTGAGCGAGTGTGGGAGCGCATGTGCCTGTGCGAGTGGGAGAGGGGCAGAGACGGAGGGAGAGAGAGAATCCCAAGCAGGCTCCATGCTGTCAGCTCATGACCTGAGCCAAAATCAAGAGCTGGATGCTCAACCGACTGAGCCACCCAGGTGCCCCCAAACGATTTCTATGTGAATGCTTCTTAGAAGGGTCCTCACCGTAAAAGACCCTCTGTGCACTGAGGCAGAGCTTGACATCAGCCTAAGCAGACCTGCTTTTCTCCCACACCCAGGCTCAAAGTCTCTCTACTGCCCGAGATGCCCAACGCAGACAATATTCTAAATGCACTTCTTTCCAAATCCTAACAGAAGGTGGGAAGAAGTCAAAGTAGGTAACAGCCTGAAAGGAACATCTAAAGCAAATTAAAAAGGGTTTCATCTACTTTCCCTCCTATTTACGAAGACCTTCCGTTCACTTGTCTTCAGACAGTATGCATTTGTTCTATGTACCTTGTTCTACGTGGAAGAGAGTGAGTCTGGCCAGATTCACCTTCAGGATGCTCTCCCCGTGCCCCGTTGTTGAAATGGCACCAATGTCATTGTCAGCATAACCTCCAGATCCTGCCCCAAAAAAGTGACAAACTGAGCAGCAACAGTGAAGAAAGTCAAACACAGATCAAGTCTAAGGCTACGTAAATACTAAATCCCAAAGAGTGCCGAAGTGTGGACAAACATCAGTAGCTGTGACGCTTTAGTGTGAACAAAGCGCCAGGTGATGACCCTGAAACCAGGGGGATGAAGGGAGCCCCGGGAGGGAGGGCAGGCCTGACCCTTCATGGAACAGCTCCCTGAGGGCACGCGGGTAGTCTGCGCAGGGCGAGGCATATACAGCCACGCCTACCCCCGCCCCTCACCCCGCTTCCAGAATGAGGCCATGTGCTTCGGTGTCCGCGCAAACACTTCCACTCGTAGCAGCAGCGTGTGGCTTTCATGCCACTCAGATCCAGTAACTGCCCACTGAAATTCTCAGCTTTTTCTGTTTGTTAATTTGAGCCCAGGCCTGGGAAGAGGGCTCGTGTATGTAACCCTCTGGGACGAAGTCTGCAGATCCCGAAAACGGGGCTAGAGGGAAGAGGCCCTCGGGGGCTCATGGGGGACAACTGGAGCCTCCCCCGTCTCCCTCTCCAAGTCCTCCCCAAAGCCAGGTGGGTGACTGTGGATGGGAAGGGGCAGAGCCATCGGGGGGCCCACCTATGCATGGCGTGTCCCCAACCCGGCCGACCATTTTATTCACGATGCCCCCCGTCGAGGTCGCGTAGGCCACGTTTCCGTTGCGGTCCAAGGCCACGGCGCCCACGGTTCCTAGGTTTCTGCCAAAAATAGAGAGAGAAGTGACAGGCTGAGACGAGAAACACTCCCACAGGTAACAACGTAACTTAACAGCACTTACATTCCCACATTAGAGGTTAATGGCAAACGGGCCACACTTTGATCCCAATATTCCTGACTCACGGAAATGGCAAAGAAAGCCCATTTGCCTTTTATTCTGCAGGTCGGGTAGATTACTAGACACTCTTCTAGACCTCGGCTTCAAGAGCACATCTGATCCCAGCACCTCTGACCTCTAGCTGTGACTTACTTGCTAAGTTTTCTTCTCTGGGTCTCATTTTCCCCACCTATAAAATGGGGACAAAGCAACTGGGTGCTGCGGCACCAGGGTGGCTCAGTCGATTGAGCGTCTGACTCTTGATTTCGGCTCAGGTCATCATCCCAGGGTCATGGGATCGAGCCCCTCATCTGGCTCTGTGCTGAGCATGGAGCCTGCTTGGGATTCTCTCTCTCTCTCTCTCTCTCTCTCTCCCTCTGCCCTTCTCCCCTGCTCAGGATTCTCTCTCTCCCTCTGCCCTTCTCCCCTGCTCAGGATTCTCTCTCTCTCTCTGCCCTTCTCCCCTGCTCATGCGCATGCTCCCTCAAAACAAAAGGCGCATCTCAAACTTCAGTGTGCATAAAAACCCCTTGGATCCCCGGGCCCACCCCAGAGACCCCGAGTTGGTGGGTACAGGGCGGGACCGAAGACTCTGCATTTCTCACAACCTCCCAGGTGAGGCTGATGCTGCCCGTCAGACCCCACTTTGCCTCTTTCATGGCACTTGCTGCAAAGACGAGATAGGTTATTGTTTTCTCTAACGTTTTATTATACATTTTCAAGTAAAAAAGTGAGAAGAATATAATACAGTACAATCACAGCTCTATACCTGCCACCCAGGTTCTATAACGAACTGTACTTGAGGCACAAAGTGCCGGGCACAGCAGGGAGCTGAATCGACCACGTCCCTTCTCCTGTGCAGCTTGCGTTTGGGGGGCAGAGGGCAGCAGAGCAATACAAATTTGCTTTATGGAACGACAGTAAAAACTACCACGAGTCCAGAAGCATGGAGACACCTCGACACAGGGCCTCTCTGAAGGAGGTGAGGGCAAGCTGTGCCGATCGCTGGGGAGAACGCTCCTGAAGCAGGAACATGATTGCTAAACTCATGGAATCTGGAGGGCACTGTGGCTGGAGAGAATAAAGTGAGGGAGAGTGAGGAGGGACGGCCAGCACCCAGACCATGAAGGCTCTGATGGGCGGGGTGACCGTGCACCCCGGTTACTTATGACAGTCCTGATTTATGCCTTTTGTCCCTGCTTGTTTCACCTTCGCTCTCAAGATCAAGTTCCAATTTGAATACTAAATCACATGGTTCTCCTACGTAAAGGCCGTCGTCAGGGCTTTCACTCGGAGGCAGGGAGACACTGGAGCACTTGAGCCAAGGCTTCTCTCGTCACAAGAGGAGTTAAGCTTTAAAAATGCTATTCTTACCACGACGCACGTCCACCAGGGTGGCTAAAATGAGGAAGACTTGGTACCAGGTGTGGCCAGGACGTGCAGGGCTGGGATGCCCCGTCATTCCTGCTGCAAACGTAAACTGGTGCCCACACCCCTTTGGAAAACCATCTGGTGGAATCCACTGAAGCTGACTTAGCAACAACGCTCCAGCGTTTCTACAGTCATCCGGCAGAAATGTGGTGTTCACCAAAAGAGGACACCCAGATGTTCGCAGCAGGACTGTTCGTAGTAATGGAAAACGGAAAACGACACAAATGTCCAGCAGAGGTGGAGTAAATGAGTGGAGACACAGCCGTGAAACAGATGATGCCGGCGGGGGTGGGGGGGGCGGTAAGCTGCCGCTGCAAACAATTCAGGGATCAATCTGAGAAACCGGACGATGAAGAAAAGGAATGGCGACGCGCTGTTTCCTGATCTGGGGGCCGACTGCATGGGTGTGCCCACCCTGTGAAAACTCACTAGGGGTACATAAGATTTATGCATGTCTGGGGTGCCTGGTGGCTCAGTCGGTGAAGTGTCCGACTTCGGCTCAGGTCATGATCTCATAGTTCGTGGGTGTGAGCCCCGCGTCGGGCTCTCTGCTGTCAGCGCAGAGCCTGGAGCTTGCTTTGGATTCTGTGTCTCCCTCTCTCTCTGCCCCTCCCTGGCTCGTGCACTCTCTCTCTCAAAAAGAAAAAAAAAATTAAAAAATTTCATGAGTTATTAAAAAAGATTTATGCACCTCTGTATGTATGCCACATTTGTACACAAAGTCTCTCTTAACACGATTATTCTAGCCAATGTATGTTGGCAGAGGGAGACGAGACTGGAGCTAGAGACTGGTCAGGGGGTTTGAAGAGTCGGTGGCCTGGGTGAGGGTGGTGCTGTGGTGTGGAGAAGCAGGCTGGGCTGGAAACATTTTTTTTAACAGAGAAGACAGCCTTAACACTGAGGAGGAGGGACGCAACGGCAAGGAAGAAAAAATGATCACAGGACACAGGCACATTCACAGAAACGAATGAACCACAGACAAATGCCAAATGCTCAAACTTGTTACCAGTCCAGGAACAGCAAATTAAAGCAACAAGTTTAGGGCGCCTGGGTGGCTCAGTCGGTTGAGCATCCGACTTTGGCTCAGGTCATGATCTCACAGTTGGTGGGTTCGAGCCCCGCGTGGGGCTCTGTGCTGACAGCTCAGAGGCTGGAGCCTGCTTCAGGTTCTGTGTCTCCCTCTCTCTCTCACCTTCCCCTGCTTGTGCTCGGTCACTCACTCTCTCAAAAATGGATGAATAAACATTAAAAATATCTTACTAAATAAAAAAAAATTGAAGTGACAAGGTTACCCTTCTCATGTCAGAGGAAGAGAGGCAGTCCCGGTCTCAGCTGGTGGCGGACCCACGTTGAGGCAAGATTACAAATACAAATGGAGGCCCATACCCCATGTTTACTTCTGGGAAGTTGTAAATACGTTCTATTCTCTTAGAGCGATGCATAGGCTTTTAAAAATATTGTAAAGCTATGGCTCTTGTGTGGCTGAAAGTTGGCAAACTACCAGCGGTGACTTAATTTCATTATGATCGTGCCCATCTGGGTTCTCTGTTGATGGCTGGATGATGGGAAAAAGAGATGTGCGTGCACACACACACACACACACACACACACACACACACACACCCCGCCCCGGTAAGTGATTGCGTGTCTACTCCACAAGACTGGCTCCCCTGCTTTGCTTTCAGTTTGGGAAGCCGTTGCTCTTGCAGCTGTATGTCCGTACAACATTCTGTTCTGCTGACCGACTGCCAGATAAGACAGATCTTTTTGAGTCGGTGTAGTTCTTAGCAGGTTTTTAGGTAATTTTAATTTGGCGAAGCTTCACTCTGCTGAGGCAGTAGCAGCTGGAATGACCGACAAAATTCCTCAAGCAATCCTTGGATTTGGAAGCGCCTCCCGATCTGAGCACTGGCACGCTCACATGCTCGAGGGCAGCATGTGGTAAAATGCTGTAACAGAAGATTCTACTAAATACTTTAATCTGATCAAACAAATCGCAATCGCTTGCTGTAGTCGTTCCTGTCACCTTAAACAGGAATCTAGATCCACGCAGAGTATCTTCGGCGTATTACACAAAATCTTAAAGCACAAGTATGTTCTTTGACTGTATGCAAATCTCTCTTCAAATGATACTCTGATACGTAATAAACAGAAAAACAGCCTCTATGGGAGCTGGTCTGGGGGTTATTTGTACACGAATCTTCTCCTTCAAGTCACACAAGTATTTTTGCTTCCTTCTTTCGGTTTCCTCTTACTGGAATGTCATTTTTCTCGCTTACTTCACATCCAGTTTGATTTTGTTTCCCTAAACTTCACATGTTTTCAATCCTTTTAGACATAAAATAGCCAAAAAGATTTTTAAAGGTTTTATTAAGCTTATCAATAGAAATGAACAGTTCCTACTAAGTGACTATAGAGAGCACAAATTCAAAATTAATTTCACTGTCAAAGTCCATAATTTTCTTCTTGAGGATCTTGTGTGGTTTCACTGAACTCTTTTTATCAATGTGATTCTCGGATCGGACCCTCTCCTGTCCCACAACATTGATGCTATCGGCACAGGAGGGGCACACCTTCTAGAAAGAGATTTACACTGTGAGCCTACCTGTCACATGGAATACTTCTGGATTCTTGGCCAAACTTCACGGTATCTTTTATTTACTAACCATGTTAACTCCATTATCACAGGTTTGCTTTTGACAGTCTTTAAAAAAAATTTTTTTTTTTTAATGTTTATTTGTTCTTGAGAGAGAGAGAGAGAGAGAGAGAGAGAGACAGACAGACAGACAGAATGTGAGCAGGGGAGGGGCAGAGAGAGAGAGGGAGACACAGAATCCGAAGCAGGCTCCAGGCTCTGAGCCGTCAGCACAGAGCCCGACGTGGGGCTCGAACTCACGAACAGTAAGATCATGACCTGAGCAAAAGTCCAATGCTTAACTGACAGAGCCACCCTGGTGCCCCTTGACGGTCTTTTAAATTCACGACCAAGATGGAAAGTTTTCCACTTCTCTTAATCCAAAACACCTACTTCAAAAAGCAGGTATAAAGCCAATAAAATGTCCACTGACTTTGACTTGTTTTTCTTCGCTGGCTAGCATAGTGATACGTGTAATAAATGTTAGCTGTTCAAGAGGTCTTCTGACCATGGTACATTCTAGCTGAACAGAGTATTTTGTTAAAAAAAATTTATGTATTTGACTTCATCTCTTATTACCCATTAAATTAATCTGTCTGAGCTCAGAGCCTGGAGGCTGCTTTGGATTCTGTATCCCTCTCTCACTCTGCCCCTCCCTCGCTCATGCTCTGTCTCTCTCTCCCAAGAATACAAAAACAAAAAAACTAAAAAAAAAAAACCATAAAAAAAAATCTGTCTGAATGCTCTATCCTAGACAGTGACCATATTAGTTTCGTTATTTTTTGTCTTAATTACGTGTTCGGTGTTTTATCAACTTTTGAAATAATTTTTACCAAGCCCAGAAATTTTCTACTGGGTTCTGTCAACACTGTGCTGACAGAGCGCCATGCACAGCATCATCCGCCCTCGCTAAATACTGGACACGCGGTATTGCTCTTCCAAGAACCTCACATCCATGTTCCATGTCGTCTTTTCCTTTTTCTGCTCTCATCTATTGCCTGTTTCCTCCAATCCTAGTAACTGCGTCCTTTCGGTGTGTGAATCTTCATGACGAGCAATGACATCATCTTCCTTTAGTCCAGAATGTGACACTGCTGGGATTTCATCTGAACTACTCAAATTGAGGATGTAGCAAGAATACTATGCTCGTTAATTTTCACTGTCTTGATGGGTAATTAAATCTTCAATGAACCAAGAAGCTGGAATGTCCTGCTTATGAACTTTCAGTGGATTGTCCTGGAAGGAGGCCGCTTACTTTACTGTTTTGTTTTTTAAAATGCACACGGAGTGTGTCCTGGAAGATTGTTTTCCTTTTTTTTCCTTTCAGCTTTTTGTTTTCCTTTGTGAGTTCCACTTTTGTATTCTTTTTCGTATCAAAATCTTGACTTAACACGCATTTTCAATTGTCTAGGGATTAAAAAAGATGTGATTGTCTTGAAAGTGTACAAAATTAGGATGTATTTTCATCAAACATGAAGAGCAAATAAAACTGAATCAATATAAATGAACTGCAGATACACTTTCAAGTGTATCTTGAAATATGCCAAATTATCTGTTTATAGTAAATATCAATATTAAAGTCAGACATGAATTACCCTTAGCAAATACAAGATTTTGAAACAAAACTACTTAAACGTTGAAAATGTTAACATATTACAAAAATAAAACCATTCCGAATTCTAACATTCAGCGTCCATTCAGCTGCCAACATAAAGAGCTGGTTCCTCACGCAGGTTCTGTCCAGACCCTCACTGTCCAATGCGGCAGGTGCGAGCTACCTGTGCCCCTGGCCTCTGGAAGCGTGGGCAGCCCCCAGGGAGATGGGCCGCAGGCGTAACATATGGGGCAGGTTTTGAAGATTTAGTATGAAAGAAGAATGTAAAATATCTCAAATAATTTCTTATATTGATTACATGCTGATATGGTACTTTGGATATACTGGGTTAAACGATATTAAGTTCACCTGTTTCTTTTTAGGATTTTCAATGTGGCTACAAATGTAGCCCTTGTCTTTCTACTGGACCGTGCTGGTCTAGGCCTACATACCCGCGAATTTAAGAGTCACGGCAATCAGTCCTCATGTGCGAGTCTCACAGACACTGTACTAATTCATGAATCATGAATCCCGCCAGAACCACAGCATAAAACATGTAAGGAGGCAGGAAACTGAATATCTGGCACTATTGGGAAACAATACTTTGTTGCTTAAGAATTTATTTGACAAGTTATTAATTTGTCTTTTTCTCTTACCTAAGTCCTTCTGCTGCTCCATTCTTCCCCCACTCCGAAGCAGTGTCCATTTCTGGTATCAGCAGTGGCACAGTCCACAAATCTTTAGATTTAGGTGCTCTTTGGTTCCAAGACACAGAGCAAGATGCAGAGAAGCATTTCCCTGGGGGCTGAATGGTGTTAATCACAAGAGTGGATGATGAGGGTTATGGGTCATGCAGGCCACTGCTGAGTGACAGAGGCGCCCCAGGTGACTGTAATAAGCCAACTGTTTTGTGTATTTGTGACATGGGGGTCCTCTGAAGTGTAGATCCTGGGGCAGGGTCTCTCTTGCTTATATCCAGGGGCGATGATGGCTGGTGGAGAGGTGTGCTATTGAAGAATTTTTGGAAAGCAATGTGGCAACATGTATTAAAACACCCACGAACCATCAATAAAGCAACCCCATTCCTGTGACTCCAGCTTACAGGTACGTACAACCACACACTTGGTTATCAACAGCTACCAATATATGGCCAATTGTGCAAAATAGATTCTTAAGCTGGGGACACATCAGGATTACCTGGACACTTTTTCCTAACACACCTGCCTGGCCTCTTCACTTCTGACCTCTTAGGTTAGATTCTTTGCGGAGGTGGGCCAGACGTGCGTACTGTGAAAAAGCTCCCTAGGCGATATTAAAGTACACCGCTGGTTAAAAATGATAAATCTTAAAGAGTATGCAGGGTTAATAGATTATATCCCATTATAAACTGCCAGGCCATATTCAAATTTTACTTTTCAAATGTTGCTTTGAATAAGGGGGCTTTTATTTGGGATTTTGAAATCTAATATAGAAAACCGTAATTCAGAACATATGACTAATTGAAACTTGTAAGAGCTGTCCTGATTTCTCTGTACTAGGACAGAGTGTTTAAGTAACTTCAGAGGATAGATCACAGAGAGCCTGCCTGGTCTGCTTTCAATAACAGACTGATCAAGAAGCATCCAGTAGTTAACACATTAACACAAGGCGCTCTTCCATTCAGTCATCTTGGAGAAGGAAGTCTCGGCCTAATTTGAGTGGTTATTCACAGAAGTAATAAATGAGGTCAAGTTTAAGAGAAGAGCAGTGTTTCCACTCTGTACTATGAATTATTTTGTACAAACACTGAAACTACCAAGTGATTCTTGACTTATTTAAGAACTGTAGGTAATCAGAGATTTGTCAACCTTCCACAGTCGAGTAACTCCCCAGACTGTGAGCCGCAGATACACTTACTTTTCACAGTCTGGCTTTGGAGCACCTTTCTCATGCTTCTCTTTCTCTAGGCGTTTTATGTTTCTCTCTGTCACCAGCTGCTCTTTAGGAACTGTGGGAATCCCCATGGCTGTCGCAAATTTTGCTGCACCTTGGTCAGTCAGAAAGCAATGAGTTGTCTTCAGCCAGAAAGAAATGGGAAACGGTTAGATTTCTGAAACAGTTAAAATCTTCTTAACTGCTTCAATTGCATGGCTATAATTAGTTCTCTCTGGGTATAAAACCTCAAAAGTGCAAATTCCACTGGCTTGCTTCTCCAAATGCTGAGCAGCCTGGCGCTCTCGAGATTTTGTATTTTCAAAAAAACCCCCAAATGATGGAATATTACTAGGATCTTAAGTTTAGAGAACAGAATTCATTTTTATTTAACACACGCTGTTTGTTTTTGAAGTTTTTAAAAAAATGTTTATTTATTTTTGAGACAATGTGAGAGACAGAGTGCAAGCAATGAAAGGGCAGACAGAGGGAGACACAGAATCTGAAGCAGGCTCCAGGCTCTGAGCTGTCAGCACAGAGCCTGACGCGGGGCTTGAACTCACGGACTGTGAGATCATGACCTGAGCCAAAGTCGGACGCTTAACTGACTGAGCCACCCAGGCGCCCCAATTTAACACATGCTATTAAACAAGGTCTGTTCCGTTTGTATGTGTTAAGTCATATGCATTGAGAGAAAACTGAAGAAAATACAGGAAGACAACATGAAAACAGTAATTACTCTCAAGGGATTACTAGTCAAACTACACTGTCAACAGAGTTGGAGTCTTGGCTTATTTGACAAATTTAAATAGATTGCTTCTGTTCTTTTATATGACTTTAGGAGAACAGTGCTTGCAAGCATTTCCCTAGAGCAGGAAATTTTAGTCACTGAAGTACTAAAGTACTTAAAAAGTCCTATTTAGTCACTGAAGTATGGTGGTAGCAATTTCTTGCAAAAAAGCATGCTTTAGTCACATACCTTTTCCATAACAAGCCGTGCAAGTTTAATGGGATTTGCTATGCCCTGGACTGCAGAGACAGCTCCTGCAGACAGGTCTTTTCCATTCATGATACTAGCATCCATTTCCACATCACCATTTACATTCAAGACAGATCCACAACCTAAAACCAAAGAGAAGTTGAAAAGCAATAATCAAGAACTTAGAAATGACTCCCAGGTTTCTTCTACGCTGCTGACTTTATTTTTTATTTTTTAAAATGTTTTATTTTTGAGAGAGAGAGAGAGCACAAACGGGGAAGGGGCAGAGGGAGAAGGGGACAGAGGATCCAAAGTGGGCTCTGTGCTGACAGCAACAAGCCTGACACGTGGCTTGAACTTATGAACCATGAGATCATGACCTGAGCCGAAGTCGGATGCTCAACCGACTGAGCCACCCAGGCGTCCCTAAGCTGCCAACTTCAATTCATCTTCTACTTGCTGCCAGAGAAGCATGTTTGAAAACACAAATCTGGTTTGGTGCCCCATTACCTACAAAATAAAAAGGATGAAACCCTGATCTGGTCTCTGATCTCCTTTGCTGGTTTTATCTCCCCTCCTTGGCTACATTTTACTGAAACACTAGGTTTCCCTGAAAGTATCGTTAAGTTCTCACTACTCTGGGCTCTTGTGCATGCTCTTCTCCTTACCACCAGCATGCTTTCTCCAACTTTTTTTTGCCTAGATGATGCCTATGAGTCTAGCTATGCTTAACCTCTTGTGCCTGTTTCCTCATCTGTAAAATGGGATAAGAACAAAGCTCAAGAATATTTAAAGGATTATAAAACTATCCAGTACCTAAAAGGTAAAATTTACAATGTCTGGTATCCAATAAGAAATTTCCAGGCACACAGGGAAATAAGAAAATACGACTCATAATAGGGAGGAAAAAGAACCCACTTAATAGTAATGGATCATAAATGACATAAATAACAGAATTAGCAGACAAAGATGTTAATAAAACAGTTGTTATAACTATATTCTATATGTACCAGGACATGGAGGAAAACATAAAAAGGACCCCATCTCATTCTAGAGATGAAGAAAAAAGTCTGAAGTGGAAAATACACTGGATGGGATTAGAACAAAGTAAAACACAACAGCAGAAAATAGTAATGACTATGAAGAGATAGCAATAGAAACTATCCAAAATGAAAAAGAAGAAAGGATAAAAACCCACCAGAGGATCACTGAGCTTGGGGACAATTTCAAGCAACCCACTCTATGTATATAATTGGAGTCTCTAAAAGGAGAGGGGAGACAGAGGGACAACAAAATATTTAAGAAAAAAAATATATACAAAAATATCAAATTTGATTAATACTATAAATTCACAGATCTGAGAAGCTCAATAAACTCCAAGCAAAAGAAACATGAAGAAAACTACATGCAGGCACATTATGATCAAACATCTTGGTCTAATCAGATAAAAAATCTTTAAAAAAAATTTTTTTTTCATGTTTACTTATTTTTGAGAAAGAGAAAGAGAGAAACAGAGCATCAGCAGGGGAGGGGCAGAGAGAGAGGGGGAGACACAGAATCTGAAGCAGGCTCCAGGCTCTGAGCTGTCAGCACAGAGCCTGACATGGGGCTTGAACTCACAAACGGCAAGACCATGACCTGAGCCAAGGTTGGACACTTAACCAACTGAGCCACCCAAGAGCCCGGAGACAGAAAATCTTAGCAGTAGATAGAGCGAGACACGTTAGGAAGTGAGAAAAAGATGAGAATGAGAATACATTTCTTGTCAGAAATGATGCAAACCAGAAGACAGTGGAGCAACATCTTTAAAGTCCTGAAATTAAAAACAACAACCCCCCCCCCCAAAAAAAACCTGTCAAGTTGGAATTTAATACCTAGTGAAAGTATCTTTCAAAAACTGAAAACAAAGACTTTTTCAGATACACAACAGCTGAAAGAATTCACCCGTAGAAGATGTGCAATACAGGAAATGTTGAAGTCTTTCAGGAAAAAGGAAAAGGACAGTGGACAACAGTCATGATCCACACCAAGGAATGAAAAGCACTGGAAATGGCTAGTATGTGGATAAGCAGAAATACTTTTCCCCTTTATTTAACAATATCTTTAAAATATAACCATTTAAAGGAAAAATAATAACAACGTATTAGGCAATTTATAACATACACAGAAGTAAAATACATGACAATAATGGCACGAAGGCTAGCAGAGGGAAAACAAGTATGCTGTTATAAGGTTCTTACATTATGCGTGAAGTATGATATTACTTGAAGGCAAACTGTGACAAATGAGTGATGTATAGTATAAACTCTAAAATACCCTTAAAAAACTGTCTAGCTACTAGGCCAACAAAAGAAGACAGAATCATAAACAACACTCAATTGTCCCAAAAGATGACAGAAGAGGAAAAAAAGGAACAATGAATGGATTGGACAAATAAAAAACAAATAACAAGATGACAGATTTATACCTGATCGTATCAATAATCACATTAAATGTAAATGGTGTAAACACCCTGATAAAAAGAAGAGATGGTAAAATTGCATAAAAAGGTAAGATACAACTATGTCCTCCTGAAAAAAATCCACTTTAAATATAAAGATACAAATAGGTTAAAAGTAAAAGAACAGAAAAAGCTATGCAATGCTAAAATGAATTAAATGAAAGTGTGAGCAGCTAGATTAGTATCAGGCAAAGTAGACTTTAGGACAAGGAATGTTAAATAATAATGATATTACATAGTGATGAAGGGATCAGTTCACACAGAAGACAGCAGTCTGTGTATCTAACAACAATTTCTAAGCATATGAAGCAAAACTGATGAAGTCAAAGGAGAAGAGAAATCGCGAAATCCACAATTACAATTAAAGACCTCCTCATTCCTCTCTCGAGAATCAACAGAAATAGAAAATCAAGGTGTAGAAGATCCAAATAACATTATCAACCAACCTGACCTACTGAAATTTATATAGCTTTCAATAAACAATAGCAGAGTACATATTCTTATAAATGCAAATGGAATATTTACCAAGACAGACCATATTCTGGGCCAAAAACCAAACCTTATGAAGTTCAAAAGAATGTACATCACACAAAATATGTCCTTTGTCACATAATTAAAATAAAAATGAGAAGGATATTTGGAAAATCCACAAATACATTGAAATTATCACACTTGTAAATAAACCATGCTTCAACGAGGAAGTCACAAGGGAAATTATAACATGTTTTGAACAGAATGAAAATGAAGAGACGTGAAAACTTGTAGGATGCAATCAAAGCAGGACTTACAGGAAAATTTAAAGCATTAAGTGCTTGTATTAGAAAAGACTGGTCTCAAGTTATGATCTAAAGAGAACAGTAAATTATTTCCAAAGTAAGCTGAAGAAAGGAAATAAGAGATAAATCATTTAAATTCCGAAGAGAAAAAGAATGAGAGAAAAAACAATTCAAAATCTGCAAACCCTCCTAAAACCACAAGCTACTGTTCTTTGAAAAAGAAACAAAACAAAAGAAAAACTTGATAAACTCTACCTAAACTGACCAAGAAGAAAAACAGAAATTCAAATAATCAAGAATGAAAGAGAGGACCTCTCTACAAACCTTACAGACGTTAAAAAATAAAGACATATTGCAAATAACTCTTAAGCCTATAAATTCAACATCTTATTCAAAATAGCAATATTCCTTGAAAAACATAAAAAGCTCAAAGAAGAAACATAACTTGAATAGTCCCACACCTGATGAAGAAATTGATTTCTTAGCAAAAAACTTTCCATTAAAGCAAAACAAAAAGCCAAAAGAAATTCCAGGCCCAGATGGCTTCACTAGCAAATTCTACCAAACTTTTACAAAGAAATAATACTGATTTTATACAAACTCTTCAAGCAAAACAGAAGAGGAGGGGTACTTTCCAATTCATCATTTGAAGCCAACATTACCCTCCTATCAAAGCCAGATGGATGTTAGAAGAAAATAAAACCACAGATCACTATGTTTCTTGAACATAGATGCAAAATCCTTAAGAAAACACTATCAAATCTAATCAAGCAATAAATAAAAAAGATAACACATAATGACAGAGGGGTGTTAACCCTAGGGATGCAAGCCTGGTTCAAAATTCGAAAACCAATCAATCGATATCCACCATATCAACAGACAAAAGAAAAACCATATGGTCATTTCAATAATGCAGAAAGAGGATGTGATAAGCTTCAACATTCATACCTGATAGAAAGTCTTGGGAAACTAAGAATAAGGAAACCTCCCCAACCTGATAAAGGGAATCCATAAAATCCTACAACCAACGTTCTATTTAATGGTGAAAGACTTTCCCCTTAAAATTGGGACTAGCACAGGATGTTTGCTCTCACCACTCCTATTCAACCTAATATTGGATGGTCTAGTCAGAGGAATATGCGAGGAAAAGAAATAAAAGTCATAAAGCCTGTAAAAGAAGAAACAAAACGGTCTCTATTTGCAGATGACATTTACTATAAAGCAATGGTAATCAAGAAAGTGTGGTATTGGTGAAGAACAAATAGATCAATGGGCCAGAACAGAGAGCCCAGAAACAGACCCACATACATATATGGTAAAATGATCTGTGACAAAGGAGTTGTGACATCGTGATTTATAACAAACACATGTTTTGGTCTTTGCCCATGGTTCCCGGCTCTCAGCTCCCAAAACCCTTGGAATTTCCTAGGGGTTGAGTGCAATGGGAGGATCTTTTATTACGACTTTTGGTCTTTCGTCCTCAGTTCCATAAAGCACTTCAGTGTCACAAAGGTGAAATGGATATCTTGTCGCATGACAAGCTGCTTTCACCCATAACTCAGTTTATGTTAATGAGGTGACTTTTGGAAACCCTCTAAAGATGGGGGGGGGGCTGGCTGCCAAGGGAACCAACCATAGCTGGAGGGTTAGAACTTTCAGTCCAGTCCCCGATTTCCAGGGAGGGGAGAAAGCCTAGAGGTTGAATCAGTCACCAGTGGCCAAGAACTTAATTAACCATGTCTGTGTAATGGAGCTGGCATGAAAACCCAAAAGGATATGGTCTGAACAGTTTCCGGGTTAGAACCAGAATGCTTCCATGTGCCACTGTGCCAGGCCCCAAACTCCAAGGAGACAGAAGTTCCTTTGCTGGGCACCTGTCTCTGTACCCCTTCATCTCGCTTTTGCTTTGTATCTTTTGTAACAAACTGGTGATCTAATGAGTAAACTGGTTTCTTGAGTTCTCTGAGCCTCTCTGGCAACTGATTGAACCCAAGGAGGGGGTCGTGGGAACCTCTGATTTATGGCGAGTAGGTCAGAAGCACAAGGAACAACCTGAATTTAAGGTGGCGTCTGAAGTGGAGCACAGTCTGGTGGGACTGAGCCCTTGACCTGTGGAATCTGATGCTGTGTCTAGGTAGATAGTGTCAGAAATGAGCTGAATTGTGGGATACCCAGCTGGTGTAGGAAAAGTGCTTGGTGTGGGAAAACTCATACGCACTGGAATTGGGTTCAGAGTCTTCGGACAAAGGCAATCCAATGCAGCAAAAAAGATAAGTCTTTGAACAATAGTGCTGGGCACTCATATGCAAAAAAGCCGAATCTAGACATAGACCTTACACCCTTCACGAAAACCACTCAAAATGGGTCACAGATCTAAATGTAAAATGCAGAACTATAAAACTCCTAGAAGATAACACAGGAGAAGGTTTAGATGACCTTGGGTTTGGCTTTTTAGATACCACACCAAAATCACCATCCATGAAAGAAAGAAATTAAGCTGGACTTCATTAACACAAAAAATTTCTGCCGTATGAAGGACACTATCAAGAGAATGAGAAGACAAGCCATAGACTGGGAAAAAGTATTTGTAAAAGGCACATCTCATAAAGGCCTGTTATCCAAAATACACAAAGAACTCTTAAAACTCAATAGTAAGAAAACAAACACCCTGATTAAAAAATCAGGCAAGGATCTTAACAGACACCTCACCAAAGAAAATCTACAGATGGCAAGTATGAAAAAAACTCAACTGTGTTTTCATATATTAGCAACACATACTGCTAACCGTAATCTTAAAAAGTAGCATTTACAGGGGCACCTGGGTGGTTCAGCCAGTTGAGCAGGTGAGCGGCCAACCGACTGTTGATTTTGGCTCAGGTCATGATCTCATAGTTCATGAGATCTGCATGGGGCTCTGCACTGACAGCACTGACCCTGCCTGAGATTCTCTCTCACCCTCTACCCCTTTCCCCCACTAGAATGTTCTCTCTCTCTCTCTTAAAAAAAAAAAAAGCATTTACAGTAACACCAAAATACATGGAAGAAGTATAAATCTAACAAAGCATCTGTAAGATATGCATGCTAAAAACTACATAACACTGATGAAAGAAATAAAAGATTTACTTTTTTTATTTTTTAAATGTTTAATTTACTTTGAGAGACAGCATGAAAGTGTGGGGCAGGGGGGCAGAGAAAGAGGGAGAGAGAATCCCAAGGAGCGTTCTCACTCTCAGCATGGAGCCTGCCTCGGGGCTTGATCTCACGAAGTGTTAGATCATGACCTGACCTGAAATCAAGAGTCAGAGGCTTAACTGATTGAACCACTCAGGCGCCACAGAAATCAAAGATTTAAATAAATGGAAGTTTATACTGTGGTTTGGAAGTATTGGATTGAAAGGCTCAGTCTTGTTAAGATGTCAGTTTGTCCTAAACTGATCTATAGAGTCAACACAGTCCTACCGAAAATCCTAGCAAGATTTTTTTTTTTTTTTTGGTAAAAACTTGACAAGGTGATTCTCAAATTTGTGGGAAAGACAAAGGGACTAGAATAGTCAAAACAATCTCTCTCTCTCTCTCTCTCTCTCTCTCACACACACACACACACACACACACACACACACACACACGACTCTTACTACCTGATTTTAAGACTTAATATAAAACTATAGTAATCAAGACAGTGTCGTATTGGTGAAAGGCTACACATACAGACCAAGGGAACAGAACCACCAATAGACCCATACATATAAAGTCAACTGATTTTGACAAGGGAGGAAGGGCAATTCTATGGAGAAAGGTTGATTTTTCAACAACTGGTACTGGAACAATCATGCAGAAACAACCTTGACATATAACTCATACCTTATGCCAAAAAATTATTAAAATTGGATCTGAGGCCTAAATATAAAACCTAAAACTATAGAATTTCTAGAAGACACGTAAGAGAAAACATTTGTGACCCTGGGTTACGCAGATATTTCTTAAGGTATGACACAAAAAGCACAATCCATTAAAAAATGGGACTCCTCCAGGGGCGCCTAGGTGGCTCAACTGGTTGAGTGTCCAACTTTGGCTCAAGTCACGATCTTGGGGTTTGTGGGTTCGAGCCCTGCATCGGGCTCTGCGCTGACAGCTCAGAGTCTGGAGTCTGCTTCGGATTCTGTGTCTCCCTCTCTCTCTGCCCCTCCCTTGCTCACGCTCTCTCTCAAAAATAAATAAACATTAAAAAAAAATTATTAAAAAAATGGGATTCCTACAAAATAAGAAACTTCTGTTCTTTGAAAGACACTGCTAAGAGAAAGAAAAGACGAGCCACAGACTGGAAGAAAATATCTGCAAATCACGTATCTAATAAAATACCAGCATCTAGACTATATAAAGAACTCTTAAAACTCAATAATAATAAAAAACACAATAGAGAAGTTGACAAAATACTTGAAAAGATGTTAAAATAAACATCATTTGCCAGAAATTACCACCAGAACGAGGTCCCACCACACCTCTACGACAATGGCTAAAACAAAAAATACTGACAATACCAAGTGCTTGTGGGGATGTGGAGTCATTAGAGCCTTCATACGCTGCTGGTGGGAATGGAAGTAGGAGTCACTCTGGAAAACAGTTTGGCAGTTTCAAATAGTTAAATATATACTTGCCACATGACCAACTTCAATATTAACCCAAGAGACACAAAAACTTACATTCACACAAAAACCTGTATGTAATTGTTTATAGCGATTTGTAATGGCCCCAAATCGACCATGTCCTTCAGCTGGTGAATGACTGACACTGTGGTATATCCATACAATGGAATACTACTCAACAGTAAAAACAGATGGACTATTCGTACTTGTGTCAACGCGGATGGCCCTCCAACGCATGATGCTAAATGAAGAATCCAGACTCAAAAAGCTACATGTTGTCAGACTCAAAAGGCCATGTATTGCATGATTCTACTCTCTTTTCCCTTAATGTGCTGCAGAGCAGACACCTGGGACAGTAGAAGCAAGTCACTTAGAATGGCAGGCTCTGGTACAGGGCAAAGAGATGAGAACTAGCCACTCCAATTCTGAATTCATACTTCCCAGTTCATGCAGATGACTGATCCTGGTAGTTTAGAGAGGGTGGGAGACCAGAAGACCTGTTCCAAATCAAAGTCCTTTGTGAATAAGTGGGTGTTCTGTCAGCCAGAGGGCCCTGACTGCTAACTGTATGTAATTTAACAAGCCTCCCTCTGAAACAGCAAGCCACTCCTCCTGCTGGCAAGGAGTAGCATCTGGTGAATTCTGGCTCAACCAACAGAGCCATAACGATGCACTTATGCCTCATTCTATGGTAGGCAGACTTCAGAAATTTTGTGTAAGTGTTCAAGAGCGCAGAAGCAAGGGGATGAACAAGACTCAGGAAGTATTTGATGACTAACTGGTTCAGATTTCCTGAAATTCTTTTCTCTGACAGATGTTGGGCAGGTGGGTATCATCCCCCAAAGTATTTTAATCCCTAGATTTCAGGTTCTCTATTTTACTTTAAAAAAAAAATTTTTTTTTCAACGTTTATTTATTTTTGGGACAGAGAGAGATAGAGCATGAACGGGGGAGGGGCAGAGAGAGAGGGAGACACAGAATCGGAAAGAGGCTCCAGGCTCTGAGCCATCAGCCCAGAGCCCGACGCGGGGCTCGAACTCACGGACCGCGAGATCGTGACCTGGCTGAAGTCGGACGCTTAACCGACTGCGCCACCCAGGCGCCCCTCTATTTTACTTTCATGTATGTATATATGTTTATTTATTTTTGAGAGAGAGAGAGTCAGAGTATGAGCGGGAGAGAGGCAGAGAGAGAGGCAGACACAGAATCTGAAGCAGGCTCCAGGCTCTGAGTTGTCAGCACAGAGCCCGATGCGGCACTGGAACCCACAAACCTGGAGACCACGACCTCAGTGAAGTTGGACGCTCAACTGACTGAGCCACCCAGGCAACCCTGAATCTAAAAAATTCTTAAAGCAACTTGGTCAACTTAAAATATGAAGTTATACTGAAAAGCTTCTTAGATTGACACTTTAGATTCGATGTATTTAGGGGGGAGAAGATTAACTTGATTTGGCATCATTTACTAACCGCAGTGCAAGTTTACCTGCGTTGAACTCAGGATCATCTTCCAGGACGGTCACAGCTCCTTCCACAGCATCAACTGCGCTCCCTCCGTCCTTCAGGATTTTGTAACCCTCGGTAGCAGCTCTGATGATGCCCTGACGCACCCGCTCTTTCCTGTCCTTAGAGATATTACTGGCTCCGCCACCGTGGACCACGAGGACGGGATTCATGTCGACAGATCCTAGGGATCAGGAAAATGAAAGTGTCATTTTCAATAGGCCCAAGAAAACTACCCTGGATGTAATCTCCTGGGGGAGATTCCACTGGAGACTATGTCCAGTTTCTACCCCTGGAAGGGAAGCAAGGTTTACAGCCTCAAGCAATTTCCTGCACGGAGAGAATGGGCGATGGGGGCGGGAGACAGAGACAACTTGCTTTGAACTTTACACAAAAAGTCCAGAGTGCTCCATGGTCTCCCTCCCCCTTCCCCTCCAACCCGCACCTCCAACACCTTCAGGCTTTGGGCCAGGGCTTTGGGACCCCCCTCCCACCGGCTGCCATCTGGCCTCAGGAGAACCCCAGCCCGTGACCTGTGCCAGGGCCTAGCCTCCAGGGCCAGAGCTCCAGCCCTACCAATGGGCTCTTTCCGGTCTCGGTTTCCCCTGGGATAGTCCCTTTTCCAGGACTGTGAGTCCTGCATATCTGCAGATAGGCACCACACTGTGGGCCATGTAGGGATAGCCCGGGACACAGGTGGGGCCTCTGGGAAAGACACCGGGCTGTCAGGGTCCAACCAGTTTCAAAGCAAAGTTACTAGAGCAGCCAAATCTTGCTGGATATCAGAAGCCATCTTGGGACTGTTAGAGCTTAGGACTGGGAGACTGCTGGCAGCCATGATCGCCAGACAGGCCTCAAAGAAAAAGGGTCTGAGGGCAACCACAATTCCAACCTCCTCATCACTACTGCAGCGGGAGGAAACGCTGGCCTCAGGATAATTCCTGGTGGGGTAAGACAGGCCCTATCTAACAGGTCTGGAGGGCTGCGGACCTCGGGCAGGTGCGCTGGTGTGAACTGCGCATGCCCTTGCCAGCGAAACTGAGCATCCAGGCTCCCCGGGGTTGTCCCTGGTCCAGGCCGTGTAGGGACAAACTGGGCTACAGGCACGGACTTCTAGGGGATACACCACGTTGCTGAAGCCCAGTCCTCCCAGCCCCCCCAAAAAGAGATGTGCCACATCTCACTGGAATCCCTTAGCCTTGACATTCCCGTGTAGTGCCAACTCGTCGGTCCCACCCGCCACGTCCCAGACCCCGGCACCGCGCAGGGGGCTTTCCCGGTCTCCGGCAGGGCCGTCGACTTACCGAGGACACCGCGGGCGGCGGACGCAGGGGCTTCAGGCTGGGCCGAGCCGCCCGGCCGGCCTCCGAACCTGCGCGGCCCACCGCCTCCGCGAGCCCTTCCGGGAGACCGCTGGGTTAGCAACCGCTCCGCCACAACGGCCCCGCGCTTGCGCACGAGGGCGGGGCCGGCGCGCCGCGCAATTACCGTAAAGCCCCGACCCGGGGCCGCCGCGCAAGCGCCTCGCAACTGTGCCCTCGTCTGGGCTCCCGGCAGGACCCGAGCAGGCTGGCTCCCGGCTCGGGTACCACGCTGGCCCTCCACCCACCTGAGCTTCCTGGTGGGCTTCGGGGAACCTCCTCTTCCTCCTTTGGGGCTGGAGGCGGGGTGTTGGTGGCAAAATGCGCGAAGTGAGGTGCCAAGGTTTTGCCACCGAAGATCGAAAAGCAGTGCTGCGCGCGCGGAGATCCTTCCTCTCGGCCCGAGGTGTTTCTCAGGCTTGGTATGTTTCAATTGAAATCTCTTCTTTTTCATCATCTTTCTTTTTAACCTTTCGTAAAGAACAGAAAGAAAATAAACTATAATTGGTCCGGTTCCGTGCCAGGGGCGCACTGAAGCGTCTGAAACCCCCAGCGAACTCCCTCGGAGCTTCCAGGAGCCCAGTGCTACATTCCTTGCTTAAACCACCTGTGCCCTTATCTTTTTGCGGTTGTTGACACATTTTCTCCAGCCTGCCCCAGAGAGTTCCTTTAAGGCTCTGACCAATCCCCCCCCCCCCCATTCCTAATACCAGCATCCTTCCAATAGGAGTTTACATTTTTTAAACTTTATTTAAATTATTTAATTAACACGGTGCTGCTGTTATGCCATTTATTATTATTATTATTATGTTTATGTTTATGTTTATTGTGTTTATCATTCCCTTACCTCCACTTCCCCAGGAAAGAGGAGTGACTAGTTCTGTGTCTTCCATCATTAGAAGTTCCTTAGTGAGGCGTCTGGTTGGCGCAGTCAGTTAAGCCTGCAACTCTTGATTTTGGCTCAGGTCATCATCTCACGGTTGGTGGACAGGCTCGCGTTGAACTCCGTGCTGGCAGTGCTGAGCCTGCTTGGGATTCTCTCTCTCTCCCCTTGTCTCTGCCCCTCCCCGGATTGTTCTCTCTCTCTAAAATTAAAAAAAAAGATTGAAAAACAGTGTAGAGGAACTGAATGCACAAGGCAGAGCTGTGTCAAAAGCAATTTGCTACTATTGAAGATTAGGAATACAAGCTTCCTGGCTTGTATTTTCTGGCTGGCTCAGTCAGGAAGCATGCGGCCCTTGATCCTGGGGTCGTGAGTTCGAGGCCCACGTTGGGTGCGGAGCCTACATTAAAACAAAACAAAACAAAACAAAACACAATACAAGCTTTTCTTAAAAATACAGCAGATTCAGCCACCCCTATAGCAAAGTTACTGTCAAACACTCACATTCTGATTTTATGTTCCTCAGAGGAAGAGAAAGAGGTGACGTTGTCACTGGCTGAAAGGAACTGCACGTGGCTGGGGATAGGTGGGTAGGCAGGCACCAGAGGCAAAAGCCCGAAGTAAAGGTTTGGTGTGATGCTCTGATTCCCAGAGCTGAAGAAGGCCAGCCTCTGCTCCAGGGTCCGTTTTAATTCAGAGCTTGCTATAGCCGAGGAATCAGCTACCATTGCTTGTGTTTGGCAGGGACTCAATGACAGGCAGGGAGAAAATGTCAGGTGTGCTCTGACTGGAAGTTATTGGTGGGGGGAAGCTGGAGGCGGGCTGGCCGGAAGTGGGCATCCTATTTGATTGCTTAGGGGAACATGTTTGGCCTTCTCTGGTTGGTCTTAAGTTGGAAGTGGGGACAAAGACCGGGGAAGCTGGTATTTATTGACCAAGTCCTGACCATATTCATTCCCTTTTTTTTTTTTCCTGGTTATAGACCTTGAATCCACAGCCATTGGCATGGACCCATAAACCCAATCTGGGCAATCATGATACTCCATGATTGTTTGGCAACAGTAATTGGCTCAAAAGGTGACCGTGTGATCCAAGCAGGGCCCAACTATGTAACTTCTCTAGAACTGAAGTTTGGACATTAGAAGAAAGAAGTTTTGTCCACTGCAGCCGCTAAATAGAGAGACTGTCGATTTGGGGCTACTGGTGGTCATCTTTTCCACCACGCGGAGAGTCTGTTTACAGGGTGAAGCTTGTGTAGTAAAGGACTAACCTTACCCAAAGAAAGATGTGGCCTTTGCCCTTTGCTCCTGGGAGAAGCTCTTTAAACCCCTGGCAAGTCCTACCTGACAAGAGTGTCTCTGTGTACCCCGGGGACTTGGGCCTCGCCAGGTGGCCTAACAATGTGATGATAAGATGGAAACTGGGACACAGAGAGGGAGAAGACCATGGGAAGGTGGAGGCAGAGATTAGAGTGATGCGTCTACAAGCCAGAAAACCCAAGGATTGTCAGCAGTGTCCAGCAGCTAGGGAGAGGCAAGGGAGGGTCCCGGCCTAGAGTTTTCAGGGAGAGCCTGGCCCGACCAACATCTCCATCTTGGACTTCTAGCTTCCACAACTGTGAGGCAATATACCTCATTTTTTAAGGTTCCCTGGTGGTTTTATGGAGGCGCTCCTTACAATCACAACAAGAACTGCAGGGTTGGACTAGTTACCACATAAGCTCCAGTTAGAATGTGTCTGTGAACCATCAAGCAAGTGGCCCTGGGCCCAGTGAGTGCCCCAGGCACTCCTAGTCGATAGCGGCACTATCGATATAGGCTTTGACCATCACAAAGCAGACTGCAAGGAAAAGGCCTCACTGAGGACGTAATGTTTCAGCCCATATCTGAAGGAGGTGAGGGAGAGAGTGTGAAGTGTCTGAAAAACGAGCATTCCTGGTGGAAGCACTTTCTCGAGTGTGGTCAGACAGTTCTCTTAGTTTTTCCATAAACATGTACGGTCTTCAGTTATTTTAGAGAACACATTCCAGAAAATAACACACTTAGGTTCTGTTGACCAACGTGTGGAGCAACTATCACAAGACCCTGGACAATGAGCGTTCGCTTTTTAACCCTCCATTCACTCCTCATCCCCATGCAATCTGGCTTCTGGACATGTGATGTTGCAACGTTTAAGACTGAAGCAACTAAGTAAAACCAGCTGTCTTCTATTGAGCCCGACGTGGAGACGCGGAAAAATCCAAAGATTTTCTCACTGAGAGAGAGACATCTGAGTAAAGACCAAAGAGGTGAGAGAAACTGAAAAGAGAGTAAAACAGGATTTAAGAATTGCTGCACACTGCATATTCGTATGTGTTAAAAATGCAATTAAAAGTAATTCTTTAGCGGCACCTGGGTGGCTCAGTTGGTTAAACATCTGACTCTTGGTTTTGACTCAGGTCATTATCTCACCATTTGTGAGTTTGAGCCCCATGACGGGCTCCGCACTGACAGCGCGGAGCCTGCTTGGGATTCTTTCTTTGCCTCTCCCTCTGCCCCTCCCCTGCTCACTTGGACTCTCATTTCTCTCTCTCTCTCTCTCTCTCACAACAAATAAATAAACTTAAAACAAAAAGTCAGTTTTTTGGGTTGTGTATTTTTGGAAAATACACTGTTCAGAGATAGTGCAAAGTGGCAGTCTATTCCATTTGGTTGCAGAGGTCATTTTAGAGTCTCTGATCTTTTTCCTTTACCTCCAAAATACATATATATCTTCAGTGTTTTACTTACTTTTTATGATCTCAGTGGGTTAAAATGGTGGTTTATTATTAGTGCAGCTCAGTACAATGCACTTGGCCAGGACGGGGAAGATGCTGTGTGCTCCCACAGTGAACCAAAGAATGGGTGCACTGTCTGTGGAGAATTGAAAAAAAATTTAATGTTTATTTATTTTATTTTATTTTTTTAATTTTTTTTTCAACGTTTATTTATTTTTGGGACAGAGAGAGACAGAGCATGAACGGGGGAGGGGCAGAGAGAGAGGGAGACACAGAATTGGAAACAGGCTCCAGGCTCTGAGCCATCAGCCCAGAGCCTGACGCGGGGCTCGAACTCACGGGCCGCGAGATCGTGACCTGGCTGAGGTCGGACGCTTAACCGACTGCGCCACCCAGGCGCCCCTATTTATTTATTTTGAGGGAGAGAGAGACACAGTAAAAGTAGGGAAGGGGCAGAGAGAGGAGAGAGAAATCCCAGGCAGGCTCCAGGCTGTAAGCACAGAGCCTGATGTGGGGCTACAACTCACGAAATCGTGAGATCATGACCTGAGCTGAGATCAACAGTCGAACACTTAACCGACTGAGCTACCCAGATGCCCCTGCAAATTTAAAACTGACCCTGGGGTGCCTATGTGGCTCAGTTGGTTAAGCGTCTGACTCTTGATCTTGGCTCAAGTCATGATTTCATGGTTTCGTGAGTTCAAGCCCTGCATGGGGCTCTGCACTGACAGTGCGGAGCCTGTGTGGGATTCTCTCTCTCTCCTTCTTTGTCTGCTTCTCTCCCACTTGCATAAGCATGCTCTCTCTAAAAATAAATAAATAAACTTAAAAAATATGACCATGAAATGGAATAAAAGTCAACTGCTTTTAGTGATCACCATGAGCTAGTGTGTCTAGACAATATCATAGACAACTTGCTCCACCTTGCTGGACATTCTAAATAATTGTTACATTGACCTAGAGCAGGGTGCTCTCAGTGGCTTGTCCATGATGCACCATGACCACATCCAGTCATTCAGGAACCCAGACTTCTCCCATTGAGTGGCTCCAGCTTCTCTAAGGGTCTTGGGGCCTTACTGGATCTCTGCATTCAGTGGCAGACATTCTGGAAGTGTCAAGACTATGGGGACATTGAGAAGAGCAGTGGTTCTCAGGGGTTGGGGAGAGGAAGGAACGAATAGGCAGAGCTCAGATGGTTTTAAGGGCAATGAAATTCTTCTGTACTGTAATGGGGGGGGGTGCACATCACATACATTTCACAAAAGGCATAGAGTGTATGACACCAAGAATGAACCCGAATGTACACCATGGACTTTGGGTGATAGTGATGTGTCCATAGAGGCCCATCAGTTGTAACCAATGTACCATCTGGTGGGGATGTTGATGCTGGGGGAGGCTGTGCATATGCATGAGTAGGAGATCTATGGGAACTCTGTGTGCATTCGGCTCAACTTTGCTGTGAATCTCAAACTCCTCTCAGAAAAAGCTCTATTAAAGACCAAAAAAAGGAGGAAAGTACATTGTTGAGAATATTCTCTTCGACCATAAAAAACAAATAATCTTATTTATTTATTTATTTATTTATTTATTTATTTATTTGAGAGAGAGAGAAAATGCAAGTAAGCGAGGGTAGAAAGAGAGAGAATCCAGGATGGTGCGGGGTGGGTGGGTGGAGAGAGAAGCAGGGCACACCCAAACAGAACTCGAACCCACGGAACGTGAGATGATGACCTGAGCCAAAGTCAGTTGCCTAATGACTGAACCACCTAGGCACCCACAAATAATCCCATTTGTCAATGTGCAGAAGATATCCAGATGGCCAACAGATACATGAAAAGATGCTCAACATCGTTCATCATCAGGGAAAGAATGAAGAGTCTGTGCTCATCACAATATGTTTTTGCCTCAGGAATGTAGTTTTTAACTTTGTCCTTGGAAATAACTTCAGAGTTACACAAATGGTGTAATGGTGTAATGCAGGAGGAGAACATCCATATACCTTTACCCTTAAGCACATTCGTCGATGTACTACTGGATTTATTTTTCTATATAATCTTTTTTTCTTTTTCCTGTTCTAGTTCTAGATTTAGTGCTATCTTTTCCAATGATTAATCATCGGGCATCCTTCCTCTTCCCGTTCTGCTGCCCCAGTCCTTCAATCACCTTCATTATCAATTCTTGCATGAAATTGGCTCTGTTCCCTGGGTAAGACTCATTCATGAAATGGGCCAGGGTCCTTCTGGACAGAAGCAAATTTCTGCATATCTATGTGTCCATCTCCAGTTCCTATGGCCAAATGTCTTCCTTTTCCTCTCCTCTTATGGTCCAAGAGAGAAAGAGAAGGTGGACTGAGGTTCCCAGTATTGAGAGGCAGAAAGAGGGGTGGGCTTTCTTCCCCACTGAGGACACACCCAAAGCACTGAGAACTGAGTATGGCCCATGAGTTCTTAATAAATATGTGTGTGTGTGTGTGTGTGTGTGTGTGTGTGTGTGTGTGTGTAATAGGGGGGAACTTTTAAGATGTGGAAATGGGCAAGGTCCATTAGCCTGGGCCTAATGGAGTCACTGACCCTGAGGTGTGTGGGAGAAGGTAGATGGCAGGGATCCATTATGACTTTTGTAGGTCTTAGGTCCTTTTGGCCAGTTTCCATAAAAACCATATTAAATACCGTACCTTACAACTGCAGTGGTATAAAGAGGAGTATGCTCCACTCTGGTTCATGGGTCTATATTCATTATGATGACAGTCACTTTTGGTTAATTGTTTTAAAGAAATTCTAACATTTTGCGGGGGGGGGGGGCCTGGGCGTCTCAGTCAGTTAAGTGTCTGACTCTTGATTTCAGCTCAGGTCATGATCTCAGGGTTGGTGGGATCGAGCCTGACATCAGGCTCTGTGCTGACAGCTCCAAACCTGCTCGTGCTCTCCCTCTCTTCAAATAAATAAATAAACATTACAAGAAAAATAAATTCTATGGGGCGCCTGGGTGGCTCAGTCAGTCAGGCACCTGACTTCAGCTGAGGTCATGATCTCACGGTTCATGGGTTGGAGCCCCCGGTCAGGCTCTGTGCTGACAGCTGGGAGCCTGTGGCCTGCTTCAGATTCTTTGTCTCCCTCTCTCTCTGCCCCTCCCCTGCTCATGCCCTCTCTCTCTGTCTCCCAAAAATTAAAATTAAAAAAATAAAATAAATAAAATCAAGCCAGGATTCACCCCTGCTTTGGATAAGTCACATCTCTCCCTGGCTCTACTCCTGACCCCACTCACTTGGGTCAGGTGCAGAGGGCTGAGAGCGGGGCCTTGCCGCACCAGTGGATCAGGGGTACTGCATGCAGCCCAACCAGCAGAGCCTAGGTCCTGAGGACTTCAGAGATAGTCCCAGGGAAAATGGGGGCCATGAGGGTGGAAAAGCACATTTCCATAGAGAGGACCCCTGTTGTGCTACACGTGGGAAGGAACAGAGTGTTTTTCAGAGTCCTCAGTCCTTCACCCATGTGCTCTCCAAGGAACAGTTCCATATGACCGTGTGTGTGTGCGCGTGAGCTCAGGCACGGGAGGCTCTCCACAGCCTCCATTCTGATCACATCACATGAAAAGAAATTTCCATTTGCAGATGCTTTATTGAAATGAAAATGTAATTGAGGTTTCAACAATTGTCTTGCAGTTTATAGATGAAAAGAGAAAGAAGGAAGAAAAGTCGTGGTTTATATTCACTGGCTGTCAGTTGCTGACCATTCTCTGTAGTCCTCGGGGTCTCCAGTCTCGGGGAAAGTTAAGAGGCACACCACTTACTGGAATACATTACTTGCTGGAAAACAAACACAGAGACATCACTCCGATGTTCAGCTCTCTGTTCCAAAGTCAAGAGTTGAAAAACGCGCATTTCTTCTTGGCTTCTAGGATTTGTCCACACACATCTGGTATCCAAGAAGGATTGTGCTCGAGTCAAGATCAGAATGATCTCGTCTCTCATGATAACGATCAGGAGACTTTACTGATGCCAAACAGGTGCTGATGTTTCCAGATCTCTTCCCCATCAGGGATCCCTATATTTATCAGGGTGCATTTATTTCAACAAAGAATCGTTAAGTCTCAGCCCAAATACAAGGAAATGGGTAGTGTTTGAGTTTTGGCGTGGCCTTACGTGTTAGAAATACCGAAAATGGTCTGACACCGAGACCTTTACCTTTGACACCTACAAAACAGTGGAGATGTGCAGTCCAAACGATCGGTCTAATCGACATTTTTAAAGAAAACATTCCAGGGGCACCTGGGTGGCTCAGTCAGTTAAGCCTCCGACTTCGGCTCAGGTCATGATCTCACAGTTTGGTTCGTGGTTGCGAGCCCCATGGGCTCTGAGCTGCCGTCTCGGAGCTTGGAACCTGCTTCAGATTCTGTGTCTCTCTCTCTCTCTCTCTCTGTGCCCCCCCTCCCCTGCTCACACTCTGTCTCTGTCTCTCTCTCTCCAAAGTGAATAAACTTCAAAACAAACAACAACAAAAAACCCCATCCCATTATCCTTGATTGAAGGGAATTTCACTTTTTAAAGTGGTTAGTTATGCTAAATACACATAAGATAAAATTGACCATTTTCATCATTGTAAATATAGAGTTCTGCAGTGTTAAGTCTATGTATGTTGTGGTGTAACCAATCTCCAGAACATTTTCGTCTTGCTATTGTTGAACTCTATACCCACTGAACAACCCCCATTTTCCATACCAGCCAACCCCTAGAAGCCACCATTGTACCCTCTGTTTCTAGGAGACTAGCTACTCTAGAAAACTGATTTAAATGAACTCATGCAACATATTTGTCTTTCTTTTTTTGGCGGCTTATTTCCTCTGTCATAAGGCCCTCAAGGTTCATCCATGTTGGCTCTTCTGAGTGATAAACACTTTTGTCTTTAGCTTTGGCAGTATTTCTAAATTGTCTACCCTGGAATGTTTCCATAGAAGTATCAAGATAGGGAATACATTATGGAGAACGAAACACTGCTTGTTGTTTTCAACAATTCCATCCCCCAAGTTAGATTCATACCCATGATCTATCCTTGTCATCTATGGGGTCTTTAATTAATAGTCAAGGAATCCCATCATTTATACTGACAAATTTTGATTGCTTGAAAGCACACTTTAAATTCTTTTAGTAAGAGGTACAGAATGTTCTTAATGGATTCTTCTGAACTCTATTAAAACATTCTCATGAACATTTTATTATTTGTTCCTACGAAGAAGGGGATCATTGTTGCCGGTCACTTCTACAAGTAAGGGACTTCTTGAGAATCAGACGTGTTTTACCTTGATAGAAAATGAGTGTGGAGGTGCCTGGCTGGCTCAGTGGGGAGAGCCTGTGGCTCTTGATCTCAGTGTTGTGAGTTCGAGCCCACGTTGGGTGGAGAGTGTACTTAATAAAAAGCAAGAAAAAAAATTTAAAACAAAGAAAAAAAATGAGGGGTGCCTGCGTGGCTCAGTCAGTTAAGCATCCGACTTTGACTCAGGTCACGATCTCGTGGTTCATGAGTTCGAGCCCCACGTTGGGCTCTGTGCTGACAGCTCAGAGCCTGAAGCCTGCTTTGTATTCTGTGTGTGTCTCTCTCTCTGATCCTTCCCCCACTCGCACTCTGTCTCTCTGTCTCTTTCTCGAAAATAAATAAAGAATAAAAAAAAAAAGAAAAATATTGTGGCTCCTGGGTGGCTCAGTTGGCAGGTCATGATCTCCCAGTTCCTGAGATTGAGGCACATCGGTCTCTGTACTGATAGAACAGAGCCTGCTTAAGATTCTCTCTCTCTCCCTGTGTCCGCTCCTCCTCTATGCGTGCTCTCTCCCCCTGCCCCTTAAAGTAAATAAATAAACTCAAAAAAAAGAGAAAAAGAGAAAGTTTGTGTGTGGATGTGTGAGTGTGTACTAGGATACTGAAGGGTAGTTCAGCCTTTATGTGAATATTGTCCCTCATTTGCCTTTTTCATTTATCATTCACTACAGATTCCAAGAAGCGCAGAGGCAAATCGGCACTGGGACCTTGGCTGGCTTTCTTGATGTCAAAGTACTCACATGCAGCCACAATTACATTCACTGAAATAAAATAAAGCATGTTGAACACTTGCTTTGGCATCATTAGTGACAAACGTAGAGCCTACTAGTCCCTGCCCCGTGGTTTGAAAGCACATCAGAAGAAACTGTAATTACCATCATCTGTGCAAAGTTGTGCAGAGTTTCGTTTGACTGGTTGAGAAAACACTGCTTCACATCAGCCAAGGCCTTTTCTTCCTCAGTCTCCTGAACAAAATCCTGGAGAAAATTTTGGTATTCACTAACGCTCACTTCAGGACTGATTGTTTTGTTAACCGCCTGCTCTAGAAGTAGGCATCCAGAACCTGAAAGAAAACACATAAAAGCGATCTCAGTTCCGTAGCCCTGAAGCCCCTTTTTGGGAGCACCTAGGATATTGCTCATCCAACCTACATCCCAGTAGATTCATACATTCAGAAATATGATGGTGAATGGTCTTGAGTTCTCAGTTTTCAGAGAGTAAACTCAGGACCTAGGGTTTCCTTAAGCCTGAAAATATCTGTGCCCCCTTTCCACCCCTGCACTACCTCCACAGCCCAGAGAAGCCAAACACTACATAACCATGAAAAACAAAGACACTGGAGAAATGAGGTGGAGCCTGTTGGCCGGAATTTGGGGAACAGGAGGTCTTCCAGAGGGCCCTGACACCACCTTTAGCCCCGAACCTGTCCTTGCTGCACAGAACTCACCAGCAAAGCAGTAAAGGGGGAGGGCAATCAGCACAAGGACTCTCAGCAGCTTCATGGTTGAGGGCAGCTGGTGTTAACCGGTCAGTCCGACGTGGCGGGGAAGAAAGAACTCACTTGGGAGCTGAGCACCCAGAACTCCTCCTTTTATTCTCCCGGCCATCACCTTAAGCCCTCCCCGAAGTGAGGGACTGAGTCACACAGTAAACGTGGCACGGGGCCAGGAAATGACAGCAAGAATCAGCCCAGCCAGCCTGTGCCCTGTTTGTAGAAACCAAGGAGACAGCTTGTTGGACTCAAAACTGTTTTGGAACTGCAGTAATGATAACATTATTGCATTAATTTAGATGAAATTAATGCAAAAGTGCTTGCTAGCTAATGAAACAACGACAGAGTGCGCCTGTGTTGTCATCCTTGTTGTTTTATTATTGTTGCGGTCTTTATTAGTCTCCTTCCACCTGTCCTCCTTCTTCAACAGATGGATAGCTTCGCATCCTGTGTTCCTATGGGCTCACCACGCATCTGGGCTCGGTGCAATACCAGATAGCTCCTCAGGAGGGCAGACTTCCCGTGTCCATAGACCCTTTTAACAAGAGGCTGGACGTTTAGGAAATCCTAACAATGTCTAACTTTCTCTAAAGGCTGTTTGTGCAAAGACTATCTCAATTTATTAATTAATTTCATAAATTCATTCTATTCTGAATCTATGAATAATCTTTTTTTTCAGTTGTTTGGGGTTTTTTTTTTCCCATCAGTTAAAGGATGATGTGAAGAAGCAGAGCAACTGATCGCTCAGCAGAGGCAGTCCTGAATGGAGGAATGGTGGTAGGGACTGGGCTCAAGCAGATGTGGATTTATTTTATTTTTTCAGTGTTTGTTTCTGAGAAAGGGAGAGAGAGAGAGAGAGAGAGCGCTCACATGAGCGGGAGGAGGGGCAGGGGGAGAGGGGGCAGAGAAACCGAGCAGGCTCTGAGCTGACAGCAGCCAGCCCAACATGACACGGGGCTCAAACTCACAAACTGTGACATCATGACCTGAGCTGAAGTTGGACGCCCAACTGACTGAGTCACCCAGGCACCCCAAGATGTGGATTTAAATTTTGGATGCAGGAAATAATCATGAAGTTTCTGAGGGCTAGTTAAATTGCTGGTTATTTCAAGCTTCTTTTGCCTCATTTCTAAAATGTGCATAAACCAGACCACACCTGGTTTTGCAAGGATGACAGACCCTCTGTAAGGAACTTACTGTGGGGCTTACAACAAGGTAATCATGAATACATGGGAGGCACCATCCATCCATCCATCCATCCATGCATCCATCCAAGCATCCATTGTTCAAAGGTAACCATGAGCTTCCCCCATGAGTGGATCCTGTGCTGCATGCCCCAGATTCAGCTGTCAGACCAGGACCTTGCTCCTGTGGAGCTTACCTCTTACAAGGGAGGCAGCAAAAAGCCCCTAACTGGGGGGCCTGGGTGGCTCAGTCGGTTAAGCACCCGACTTAGGCTGAGGTCACGATCTCACAGTTCATGGGTTTGAGCCCTGCGTCAGGCTCAAAAAAATTTCACAAAACCATAAATAAAAAGCTCATAACTGAATGAGTGACCTCAGAAAGTGATTTGTAGGGAACCAGAAAACAACCATGAGGGGCAGCATCCTGTACAGAGGGCCAGGCCAGCTATAGGAGGAGGGGCTTTAAAGCCTAGACGAGTGGACAATGATTATCAAGGGGAAGATCTCGGGACAGGTGTTCTAGGCAGAGAGCACAGCAGGTACAGGGCTTCTCTCTAGAGCAGTTGGTACTGGGCAAGAGAATGACAGCAAGGATGGAGTGCCTCTTGGTGTCAAGAAAGATAGGACAGCCTCATAGTTTAGAAAAGCCCCATCAGCTTAAGTGGAGATGATATGAAGGTGAAAGGAACAAGAGAAACTAGGTTGGCTCAAGTAAAAAAAAAAAAAAAAAGAAAGAAAGAAAGAAAAGAAACTGATGAGTGAGCCAGACAGATGAGTTGATTATTTGTGAATGTCGTATTTGCTGTTTAGATGATCTGGGACTTCCCATCACTCAGTCGGAACATAAGTTGCCAAGAAAAATACTCCTTTAGGGACAGGCTAGCAATAGGGAAGAAGGTTATGTTCTTCTGTGCGTACTTTCTCGCCCAGTTGACCACTGATGCCAATCTCCATTCCAAACGACAATGCCCAAATGAAGAACTTTACTGAGGAAGCGGGAGACGTTTTGGCTAGGACAAAATGGGGACTGTCCCTGGTGCCCCAGTTGTTAGGGACTTGCCCTGTTACCTGCTGGGATGCCGGTCTCTTCAGAGGTTTCGTACCCAGCTCAGCTAGGCTACAATCCCACCTCGCGTGCTTGGTGCCCATAAGAAAGAGGTGTATTTTTTTGTTTTACCTTGATGTTTCCTCATTCTTAGGTGAATCCAATAACAATAACTCAGCCCACAAAGGACTCATTTGCGAGCCAGTGGTTACAAGGAGAAATAGAAGAAACCACAATGCTTGTGTAGGCAGCCTGACTTTTTTTCTCTTCCCCGAAGGAGCTTTCACTCAAGTCCCCAAGTGAAGTTCAGAAATTAGCCTTCAGCTTCGGTGTTTGGGTGACACTTACTGATCACCTATTATGACAAACCATGGTATGTGGGTGAATTTGCACAGGTACTTAGTTCACTGTGAATACCTTGTGTTGTGGGAGAGAAAGTATGTGGCACGACACAATTATGTTTGGCCTGTCCTCGGGCTCATGCAAGACCTGAGATGTACTCACACCAAGTTGATCATTTGAGGCTTTGCCATCCTTAATAAAAGTGACAACAGTCTGTGAGAGCCATTTTATCCCCAGTGATTCCTGCATTGGCACCAAAGCCTAGGAAGGAGTTATTTTGACATTTAGATGGTCTTTAGGCATTTTTAAATTGTAGGTTTCTGATACTGATCCACTTGACAGTATTTAGGGACATGACAACCCATATGTTTTTGCCCATTCATTCTGTAACACTGGTTCTGCCCCTCCCCTCCAGGGCTGCTGGGACATTAACCTCAGGCATGTTTTTTGAAAGTGAAGCTCTTCTTCAGTAAGATCATGCCAAAGTCTAAGACTTGGATGGGAAGGTACTTCCATGGGCCAGAAACTTTCAGAAAGGTGCTGGCCTTGGAGACATCTAGATGGCAGTGCAAGGTGGGTTGTTCACATTACCTGGGCCTTTCCAGGTACACCTCTTGCCTTGGGCCAATCCTGGTCTGGAGATTTCCCAGCTGTGTCTCTTTGTACAATGGGAACATCCTGGGGTTGTCATATGTCCTCAGAATGGGTTTGGGCACAGAGCTGGTGCCATGTACCTGTCAGCCGCCAGTGATTAATTTCATAAAAAGGTGAAAGGTCTTATGCTAACCCTTGGATGTCTAGGGCCATTGGAGACCCCTGGAAACTTCCTTCAACTTCACATTCTCTGAAAGATCTGGAGAAGATCATGTTCAGAGCGCAGGCAAAATCCTACGTTTGAGCCCAGAGCACGGATTTTGATCCATGCTTACTTGATACTGTTCTGACTTCCTGGAAGAGTTTCATTGAGACATAACTTAACACGTAGAGTCTCTGTCAAACATATTCTACATCCGGTTGGTTTATTAATCTTCTCAAGGCCCAAGGCAATGAACAATTACCCGTTTTTAAAATTCAAGAAAACATAAAACTAAAAAAAAACTTTTTAAATTTATTTTTATTTTTTTATTTTATTAATTTTTTTTAATTTTTTTTTCAAAGTTTATTTATTTTTGGGACAGAGAGACAGAGCATGAACGGGGGAGGGACAGAGAGAGAGGGAGACACAGAATCGGAAAGAGGCTCCAGGCTCTGAGCCATCAGCCCAGAGCCCGACGCAGGGCTCGAACTCACGGACCGCGAGATCGTGACCTGGCTGAAGTCGGACGCTTAACCGACTGCGCCACCCAGGCGCCCCCCCCAAAATTTTTTTTTAAAAAGTTGCGGCAGGCGCCTGGGTGGCTCAGTGGGTTAAGTGTCCGACTTCGGCTCAGGTCACGATTTTGAGTTTCATGAGTTTAAGCTCCGCATCGGGCTCTTTGCTGACAGCTCAGAGTTTGGATCCCACTTCGGATTCTGTGTCTCCCTCTCTCTCTCTGTTCCTCCCTCACTTGCATACTGTCTCGCCGTCTCTCTCTCAAAAATAGATAAAGAATAAAAAAAAATTAAGAAAACATGAATAGCAAATCATGGTGAACACTCAGGGGACGCACTGGATTAAAGGAGGTGCAAACCTCCTTTAATCGGATGACAACACAATGCGTCGGAGGGGGATGAAATTTGTTGGCCAAATGGGGATGCTTTGGAGTGTGAAAGAGGTCGCAAAATGGATGGAGAGCCAGGACAACAGCATAAACCAGGATTCTCCTGAGGAAACTGAGATGTGTGGTCACCCTCCATTGGTGGCAATCTCCTCTCCGGTTTCGCGGGTCTAATCGGAAACCAGTCCTTGTATGCAGAGGGCAGGGAGAGACAGAAGAAAAGGTGGCCACTCCAGGTTGGTAGGTGGCAGGTTTAATGAACAAAGGAACCGACACAGGAGGGCACCTGGGTGGCTCAGTTGGTGAAGCGTCTAATTTCAACTCAGGTCATGATCTCACAGTTTGTGAGTTCAAGCCCCACGTTAGGCTCTCTGCTGTCACCACAGAGCCCTCTTTGGCTCCTCTGTGCCCCCCACTCTGTCAGCCCCTCCCCCGCTGGTGCTCTCTCTCCCCCTGTCTCTATCTCAAAATAAATAAATAAACTGAACATGAGGGGCACCTGGCTAGCTCAGTGGGTGAAGCGTCCGACTTCAGCTCAGGTCTTCTGCGGCTCAGGGCATAATCTCATGGTTCGTGAGTTTGAGCCCCACGTGGGGCTCTGTGCTGACAGCTGGGAGCCTGGAGCCTGCTTCAGGTTCTGTGTCTCCCTCTCTCTCTGCCCCACTCCTGCCTGTGCTCTGTCTCTGAAAAATGAATAAACGTTAAAATAAATTAGGAAAAAGAAAGTAAAGACAAAAAAGATGGGTAGATCTCCACACCTATGTTCCAGAGTCAGAAACTTTATACAGAGGCAGTAAGTGGGTTCAGTCACACTGAACACAGTTCAGATGGTCTCAACACGACATCATAGTGTCTCAAGGCATTGTGGTTGGAGCAGCTTCTGGGGTGGAATAGGGCTAAGTGGAACCCACATTCCAAGAACAGGGCAGGTGGGTGAGGAGCTCCCAGTTTCCAGGGTCCAGCTCATGGGTCAACTGGAGGTCACATCCTCTCCCCCAACCCCTCCCCATGAGGAGTGCGTGTCATTTCTCCCTATATGTAGATAATGGGACAAGAGAGGTCACGTAACTTGACCAACGGCACACCGCTTATGGTTGGCAGAGCTCCTTAGGGACGGAGCCTGGTGTTTCTGACTGAGAGACAGCTCCTGACACGACCCCCTTGGTTTGACCCTTGTGGACGTCCACTTTAGGGCTCCAATGGATTCTGGTGATCTTGACTCACACTACTGCCCTATGTGAACTCCAGGTTGAATTCTGTGTGCACCATCCCCCTCCGCCATCCACCCAGTTTTCTGCTGGAGGCCTTTGCTCCCTGTGGACTCCCCTCCCCACTGTCCTTGCCTCAGTCCTACAGGGATGAAACTCCTCATTCACTCCTGATGGCACATCCAAGACAGCCTGCCCACTTCTGCCCTTCCCTGGGCCCTGAATCTCTAGGGATCTCCCTTGTCGACACCCCTTGGCACTCTGCGAGCAGCTCTCCCCTGACATCTTCAGAATCCCGATCCCATGGTCCCTCCTCTCTGTTAGGCTCCCCGAGGGCACTGCCTGTGCATTGCTGGCCATTGTGTGATGGCAGCGATAGAGTGGTGCTTAATTAATTGTTGTGTAACTGCTTTTCAGGGCAGATGTTGGATTTATACAAAGATTCTACTGATGATATTACATGTTTTATCATTAGGTCTATTTCAGAGAGAAGCACGTTTACATTTGACTCTTCAGTAAAGTCAGGGATCAAACCCAACACTAAAACCAGTCATCCACCTGTCATTCTGGTGCTACCTCCACTTTCTTTGTGTTCCTGAATGAAGACTCCTTTCTCCTCTCTCCTTTTTTAAGCATTATTTTTTAATTGATTTGTTTAAATTTTGTTTTTACGTTTTATTTATTTTTGAGACAGGGAGAGACAGAGCATGAATGGGGGAGGGTCAGAGAGAGAGGGAGACACAGAATCTGAAACAGGCACCAGGCTCTGAGCTGTCAGCAGAGAGCCCGACATGGGGCTCGAACTCACGGACAGTGAGATCGTGACCTAGGCTGAAGTCGGACGCTTAACCGACTGAGCCACCCAGGCGCCCCTAATTGATTTGTTTTAAATTTACATTCAATTTAGTGATCATATACTGCAACAATGATTTCAGGAGCAGATTCCTTAATGCCCCTTACCCATTTAGCCCATGCCTCCTCCCACAACCCCTCCAGTAACCCTCTGTTTGTTCTCCCTATTTAAGAGTCTCTTATGTTTTGTCCCCCTCCCTGTTTTTGTATTATTTTTCCTTCCCTTCCCTTATCTTCGTCTGTTTTGTATATTAAGTCCTCATATGAGTGAAGGCATGTGATATTTGTCTTTCTCTGAATGACTAGTTTTGCTTAGCATAACACCCTCTAGATCCATTCACATAGTTGCAAATGGCAAGATTTAATTCTCTTTGATTGCCGAGAAAAATCCATTGGGTTTATATATATTATACACACACAATATATATATCTTCTTTGTATATATATATACACAATATAGATCTTCTTTATCCATTCATCCATTGATGGACATTTGGGCTCTTTCCATACTTTGGCTATTGCCAATAGTGCTGCTGTGAACATTGGGGTGCATGTGTCCCTTTGAAACAATATACCTGTATCCCTTGGATAAATACCTAGTAGTGCAATTGCTGGGTCGTAGGGTGGTTCTGTTCTTAACTTTTTGAGGGACCTCCATACTGACTTCCAAAGTGGCGGCACCAGCTTGCATTCCCACCAACAATACAAAAGATATCCTCTTTCTCCGCATCCTCGCCAATATCTGTTGTTGCCTGAGTTGTGACTGTTAGCCATTCTGACATGGGTGAGGTGGTACCTCACTGTGGTTTTGATTTGTATTTCCCTGATGATGAATGCTGCTGTGCAGTTTTTCACGTGTTGGTTGGCCATCTGGATGTCTTCTTTGGAGAAATGTCTATTCATGTCTCTTGCCCATTTGTTCACTGGATGATTTGTTTTTGGGGTGTTGAGTTTGAGAAGTTCTTTATAGATTTTGGATACTAACCCTTTATCTGTTATGTTGTTTGCAAATATCTTCTCCCATTCCGTCGGTTGCCTTTTAGTTTTGCTGATTGTTTCCTTCGCCGTGCGGAAGCTTTTTATTTTGATGAAATCCCAATAGTTCATTTTTGCTTGTTTCCCTTGCTTCCGGAGATGTGTTGAGTAAGAAGTTGCTGCGGCCAAGGTCAAAGAGGTTGGCTTGCTTTCCCCTTGAGGATTTTGACGGCTTCAGCCTTAAATATAGGTCTTTCATCCATTTTGGGTTTATTTTTGTGTCTGGTGTAAGAAAGTGGTCCAGGTTTATTTTTCTGCATGTCACTGTCCAGCTTTCCCAACACCACTTGCTGAAGAGGCTGTCTTTATTCCTTTGGATATTCTTTCCTGCTGAGTCAAAGATTACTTGGCCATATGTTTGTGAGTCCATTACTGGGTTTTCCATTCTGTTCCATTGATCTGAGGGTCTGTTTTTGTGCCAGTACCAGACTGTCTTGATGAGTACAGCTTTGTAATACAGCTTGAAGTCTGGGATTGTGATGCCTCCTGCCTTGGTTAAAGTTTCAAGATCACTTTGGCTATTCGGGGTCTTTTCTGGTGCCATACAAATTTGACGATTGCTTGTTCTAGCTCTGTGAAGAGTGCTGGTGGTACTTTGATAGATATTGCATTGAATATGTAGATTTTTGGGTAGCATTGACATTTTAGCAATATTTGTCCTTCCTCTCCAAGAGTATGGAATATTTTTCCATTTTTTGTGTCTTCTACATTTTCTTTCATAAGGTTTCTATAGTTTTCAGTGTATAGATTTTTCACTTTGGTTAAATTTATTGGTAGGTATTTTATGATTTTTGGTGCAATTATAAACGGGATCGATTCCTTGATTTCTCTTTCTGTTGCTTCATTGTTGTGTATAGGAATGCAACCGATTTCTGTGCATTGATTTGTATCCTGAAACTTTGCTGAAATCATGGATCAGTTCTAACAGTAGTTTTGGTGGAATCTTTTGGGTTTTCAATATAAAGTATCATGTCATCTGAACAGTGTGAAAGTTGGACCTCTTGTCCTGGATGAGGACTTTGATGTCACAATAGGGAGAGGGATGTGGAGTGCAGGAGGAAGTGTGAGCCCCTGCCCTCCATAGACTGGGCCACCTCAGTCTCCCTGTTCCTTAGAAGTAACCATAATCTTGATCCAACTGAACTTTGATCCAACGTAACCTGGATCTATCTCATGACTTGAGGCTACACACCGGATTTGGAAGCCACGCCAGGATCAGGTGTTGCCTGCAGTTAATTCTCCTTGGCTCATTCACCAAAACCCTGAACTTTACACAACTTGACATTTCCAACAGACATGTGGTTAGCCATTTACTCCCGACACATGTGGGACAGTTCATATAGCTCATTAGATATCCACACCATTATCTTCTAGATTGACTTAGTAATTTTCCTCCACTATGTGCCAAGATTTTCTTGCCAACCATAGGCAAGCACAACTGTGAACCTCTGGTTCTCAGAGGGCATGACAAGAGGGACACGGGAGAACTGATATAAAGCTTTTCCACTGGGAAGACAGGGATTTTCAACTGAAGCTGACTGACTCCCTCCTTCCACCCAAACCTGTGGACATTTGTCAAAGTCGGGAGATGTCTTGGGTGTCCCCACAGGGTGAGGGGGATGCCACTGGCATCAAGTGGTAGAGACTAGCCGATGCTCAGGTGGTCTACTCAAAACAAGAAGTTTTCAGCCTCAGTTGACAATAAGGCCTTGATTCAGAAATCTAGTGCTAGAGAAATATCTAAAAACAGTTGTCTTTGTAGTGAAAGGTCAGTAGTGTTAGATAGCCTCACGCTAGGTGGACAGTGAGCAGAGCCTCAGTGCAGACAGGTGCCAGTGGGAGCGTCAGCATCTGTGTTGTTTGGTGAGCAGAGCTCAGTCTCATGTCATGTCCAGGGCTTTGCCCAAGTTTGTTCTTGGTCACGGAGGACCTTGGCTTCATTCTGTCATCCACATCCTTGTTTTCCTTCAAAATCCAACTCAGTCATCAACCTCCTCCTATAGTCTGCCTTCAGGGAGAATGCGTAGCTCATAAGGGTCTAGTTCTTTGGTGAATGTCTACAGGCCTTTGATTTCTATGATAGAATCTCCCTCCCAGGAATATACTTGATATCTTTTTTCAGTTCTCTTTTGTCTTGTCTTTTGATCTGATCATGAGTTCCTTAAGGAAATCCATTAATTCTTTCCATAAAAGACACAAGTTGCTCCTAAGTTTGGTACAGTGTACATTCCAAGTTGACCTGAGATAATTTGCCACTTCACAACCTATTTCTTGCCAAATTTCCACCTGACCATTTCTTTGGCCCCTCTTTTTCTAGCCTGTCCTTTCTTTTCATTTCTAACAATGTCCTGTGTTTTGCAAAATTTGCATTTTAAAATAGGGTAAGGAAGCACTGTTCAAAAAGGAGACTAGTGAGAAACGGCTTCCACTGAGAAGCACTGGAGCCATGTCTCTCCGTATCCACACCATGCAGCCTCATACTCAGCTACCACTTCTTTCACTGTGTCTCCTGGTTTTGACGTGTTCGCAATATTGTTAAGTGTTCTCTATTGATTCATTCATTAAAACCTGTGTTATAGCCTGTGTTGACTGCATCCCATGCCTTATCTTTCCTCATCTACTCTTTTTTGGTAAAGCATATCCTCCCATGCCTTTTGAGAAAAAGCTCAATGGAGATAAAACTTTTGAAGATTTGCACTTCGGAAATCTCCATTCAGCGTCATGCTTAAATGACATTTGGCTGCACAGAGAACTCCATTCATATGCAATGAAAGGTTTAAGCCTGTGAATTTTTACTATTACTCCTGTGTCTTCCAGTCTCTTGTTGAATGGGTTTTTATTCCCCATCCTTGGATATGACCTAGTATTTCCTTCAGAAAGAAATACCTTTCTTTGAGTGATGTCGAAAAAAAAAAAAAAACCACAGAAATGTGTTTTGATGTGAGGACTGAGTGAGATACTCAGTTTCATAGTTTTCATTTATAGGAAATTTTCTTGTAGTCTTTCTTTGATTTTCTTCCCACCATGATCTGTGTCATTCTGGAAACCTGATAGCTGGGTCTCATGGACTTATGCTTTCACATGCTTTTCTTTTCTCCAACATTTGTGTTCTCTATTTGTGTTTCCGTAATACATACATTATTTTTGTTCCAAGATTCTGCTTTGTCCTTCAACTCGTTATTTTTTTCCAGCTGTCATATTTTTAATTTTTCCAGAGCTCTTTGTTTTACTCTGAATGTTTTTTTAAGCCATAAAGAGATGAAGAGATCTTGGTAATCTGGGTTTTCTGAAGATCCATGAAAGAATCCATGGGAGAAAGAGCTGCCTGGCCCAGAAACTATGGACTAATTGCAAAAGAGTATGAGTCAGTTAAGAACTTTCTTGTCTTCTTGTCTCTCCTCATTTTAGGCCCCAGCTCTGTCAGAAACTATGGTTAGCTGCTGGGGGGCAGAGAAAGTAGTAGTAAAGGAGAGAGAAAAAGGAGAAATCTCCATTTTGGAACAATAGGAGGTTTTGGCTATTATACAGGCCTGAATACGCTAATTTCAGAAGAGAGACATTAAACTTCATATCCTACAAAATGGAGAACCTTCGAACGTTTGCTCGAAGTAAGCAATGGCAAAAGCAGAGTTTTGTGTTCAGAGTGTTGACCTTGTCATAGAGAGGAAGATGGATGTAGGGAGGAGCCTAGGACGAGGGGGTCCCTGGGCAGAGAGTGGTCATCTGTGTTCAGGGGGACAATGAGAGGCCTCAAGGACAAAGTCAAAAGACTCTATGTACATCAATCCTTCCTACTTACTGTAACTCAGTTGTGAGTTCGAGTCAGAGTTTCTGGAAAATTAGATGTATCTCAACCAAGAAGAATCTAGGAGGCAAATCAAACAGAGAGTGGACCCCAGACACCCTTTGAGTGTGAGGCTCAGCCGCTCTGGGGACGTATGTCCAGTGGAGATTGCATTACAGGCCTGCTCCCATTTAGTTATCCTTCTCCTGCCTCAGAGAGCTATAGCTTCTGCAGTCTGTGTGTGCACGCACACATGTGTGTATACGTGCATGGGTGCGTGTGGGTGTTTGGTAAAGTAGACATAACATAAAAGTTACCATTTGAACCACGTTTAAACGTACGATTCAGCGTCATGAAGTGCATTCACAATGTTGTCATGGCTACCCATTTCCAGAACCCATGTCAGACAGAAACTCTGCCCTCAGTAAACACGAATTCTTTCAACTTCTCTTCTCCCAGCCCCAGCCTTTACAGTCTTTCTTGATCTAACTTCACACTCTTGATCAGCAGCTCATGTAGGAAAATGTTCCCACATGAGACCCTGAGTTTATTAGTTTTATAACAATGTAACCGCTGAATACACCTGAAATTACTGGGCTTGAAGGGCCACAGAAGTAGCTAGGGAAAGGTCTTAAGGGAGACGGTGGCTGGCTGACTCAGTGGGAAGAGCACGGGACTCTTGATCTTGGGGTCATGAGTTTGAGCCCCCTGTAGCAGGGAGAGACTACTTCGATGAAAATAAAACTTAAAAAAGGAAAAGAAGGATCTCAAGGTGAGCACTGTGGTGATGCTAGGGTCATCGGAGTCTCATGGAGGTCCTGCCCTTCTTCCCGGTCAACAGGTGGCACCTGCTTCCCTAGTCACTGAGCAGCTGGCACCCGAAGGAGTTGGAGATGAGGAAATGAGGGCTGCGTGGGTTTTACCTGCAGAGATATCTACATGTGTGTACAGCAGCTGGGGGGAAGTCTGGGCATCATTTTGCTTTTTAGGTCTTCCTGGGTGATTCTAACACAGAGCCAGGGGTGAGGAACGCTTGAGTAAGACATTCTTCCTCCTCACATTCAATGGTGTTAATCATCTTTTCCCTTCCCGGATACTAGCAGGGACTGACACAGAACATGTAAACCTTCTGGGATAATGACCCACCCATAAGAGTGCTCGGTAGATGTAAGTGCTCACTATTTGATCAACAACAATAATGACTGAAACAATTTGTTGTTCTGAATTATTGATTTCTCTCACTCTCAGTTCGAACCCACAAACCGTGAGATCAGGAGCTGAGTCGACATCAAAAGTTGGACGTTTCTCAGAGTTTGCAAGAGCTCCATGATCCTTGTGTCCACCGAGCATAGTTTGTAGGCTGACTATGGAATGCGTTTCACACAATGGGGACCTATTTCAGTGTGCATGCTTTTTGATGTGTTAAAAATACACACCTACTCTAAAGGCGTTGCTAATAATTGATGATACTAGACAGCTGTTAGCTTCTATTTCTCGGCCAGAGGTAGCATCAACTACCTACTATAATTTGAGAGCTAGGTTTAAGATTCACAAAGTCCTCTTACTCATATCATAACATTTGGAAGCCCATGCCCTCTAGTAGTTCATGGTTATAGTAGTGAGATCCGATTCACAGCTTGAGAGGAGGTTCACTGGGGCATCGATGAGGAGGATGTACTACAGGAAGGGTATCGCAGAGCCCAGAGAACCATGTAGGAGACTTTAAACCAAGTTGGACAGGACTGGATTTGGACTGTGATGACAGCCCTGGGGATGGCAAGGAGGGGAAACTCAGAAGTGAGGAAGTGGGAGTGGAGGGGGCAGAACTCAGTGAAGTTTTGTATGCCGGGGAGGGGGAAATGAATGTAGTAAGCTACCAAAAATATACACACATCTTTTTTTTTTTTTTGAGAGTGAGAGAGAGAAAGATAGAAGGTGGGGGAGGGGAAGAGAGGGAGGGAGACAAAAATCCCAAGCAGGCTCTGCATTCTCGATGCACAGACCAGCACAGGACTTGAACTCACAAACCATGAGATCATGTCCTGAGCTTAAATCACGAGTTGGATTCTTCACCAGCTGAGCCACCCATGAACCCCAAACCATACCTGCATCTTATTGTTGGCAGCTTGCAATTATGCCACTCATGGTTAAAAAAAAAGGGGGGCGCCTGGGTGGCTCAGTTGGTTAAGCGTCCGCTTCAGCTCAGTCACCATCTCGCGGTCCGTGAGTTAGCCCCACGTCGGGCTCTGGGCTGATGGCTCAGAGCGGGGAGCCTGCTTCTGATTCTGTGTCTCTCTCTCCTCTGCCCCTCCCCCGTTCATGTTCTGTCTCTCTCTGTCTCAAAAATAAAGAAACGTTAAAAACAATTTTAAAAAAAGAAGAGGACTTTGTAGATGCAATAAAAACTAGATTCTGACACGGGCAGCTTGTCCTGAATTTTCAGGATTTCTAGGATATATGCAACCCCATATATTTTATATGAGGGAGACAGAGGCAGATTAAGAGACACAGAAAAGGAGAAGGCCCTGTGACGTCTGAGGGCAGAGATCAGAATGAAGGGGGCAAGAAAGGGAATGCTGGTTTCCAGCCATCAAAGCTGGAAGCACCCATGAATAGATTTTCGCCTCAATCTTCCAGAGGGATGTGGCCCTGCTGACACGCAACTTCTGCCAAGTGTTACAGAATGAGGACCTCTGTCTCCCAAAGTCTGAGAAAATAATTGATGTAAACCACCAAGTGTGTGGTAGTATTTTTCAGCGGGCACTGGAAACGAATCCAGGAGCCTAGGATGTATCCACATTTTCTGCATTGGGTACCTCTTTGCTTGGGGCATTAGCCAGAAAGGGGATTCAGGGAAGGGAGAGTTGGTTGTAGGCAGACAGGGTGTAGAGTTTTATATATTTCTTCGGAAGTAACTGGCGCTTTGAATGCGGATGCTTCGATGGCAGCTGGATGCCGTTTCTGGAGCTCTTGGGAGAATGTGTGGGAAAAAGCATCAGCTCCACGTGTCGCTGAGTGGTCTAGACCTGATGAGCAACGTGTGTGTGCAAAGTGAAAAAAGACGTAACTGAAGGAGGAATTCTGGAGAGTCACTAACGCTTCAGAAGTGGACATAAGACAAATTGCACGAGACAGTTCATAGGATGGAAACCCCAGCGAAGGTGTGAGGACCAAGCAGTTTGGCTGTGCTTGTGATGAGGACAAAACATTAGTGATGCTGCTGGTTGGGAAGCATGTGACTAGCCAGCCAGCTGGGCTGTGGGTATCCTTCAATACAAAACCATAGCAGGAATGTTTTCATTGCTCCTTGACCTGGAACTCAGTTTTCACTCAAGGCCATGTGAATGGGAGATGTATAAAATGATGCACGATGATTCCTGCACAAACATTTCCTCCTGTGATCCTGGTTCCTCAGGCCCCCGTGGGTAAGTGGACATTATCGCTCTGAACTTTACTATTGACAACACCCAATGGCCACTTTGCGGCAAGAGCCATCCCAGCTCAAGGCTGGCATGTGTTGAATAATAACAAGACAAATAGAGAAGTGCAGGGCAAATGATTTATTGAAGCAAGATGTTGAAACCTTTACATTTTCCAGAAGATCAGGTAATCACTGCAAGACAGAGGTACTACGATGTAAGATTTAAATTCCACACGATGCCGTGATTTTCCCCTGAAATAGATAAAGAAAGAGAGAGAAGGTTAGTCACACTGCCCCTGGGGATGACACATGAGCATAGACTGTCAGTCACAAGAAGTTGTCAGTAAAGTTTTAACGGACAAAAGGCAAGTAGAATGGGCACAAGACAGGAAACCGGGGAGGCTGGTCAACTAAATATACCTGAGGTGACTACAACAAACCATGCAAGTCGTGAGAAAACCGTTCCCACAGTCTGGCAGATAAACCCAGAGGTGACTGCGTGTGAGGCTGAGGTTTCTAGTGGAAGGCAGAGCCTCCCGGAATCTTTCCTCTGATATGCCAGGGCAGAGGACTCTACTTTTTCACTGCAAAGGGGATACAGGGGTGAAAGACTGGAAAAGGGGTGGGAGGGGACTTTGGGGGTACTTCCTGGAGATTCCCAGGCTCATGGTGTGGCAACTCAACCCGATGGCGCATCTCCTGGGTACTGAAAATTCAGTCCCTGTGGGCATTTGTGACTGAACCTGGTGACCTCAATCCAGCAGTCGATGTGCTGAGAGTCTCCTTTAAGTATCTTATTTTTTGACGAAGATGTAATTTCGGTGTGTCACCTTCACACGGGGACACAGGAGGCACAGCGAGCAAGGCGTGTGGTTGTGGGCTCCATAAAGGACGGAATGGGAGGTGGGGAGTGGCGGAGTGGGCCGAGTTGTGGTGGGGAGAGGCCTTGGCTCTGCAGGAGCTGGCTCGGTGTCCCCCTTCTGCCCGCACCAGCTGCCCTCCGTGCTGTCAGGGCACCGAGCTGATTCCCTCCCTCCATCTGTCTCCCTATTCAACATCCCAACACCCGACATGAGATTCCCCAGTGACTGTGTCCACTGGGCGAGGGGAGCTCGCCCTCAGAAAAGCTCCCAGGCAGGGGGGCAGCCACACTTTGACCCTTTAACACCACTGCGTGGGGTCCCAGTTGTCCTTCTCCTCAGGGCACTATGGGGCACCTGGCGCCCAGGGAAGTGACCTGAGCAGGAATGTGCCCAGACTTAGTGTAGCTCCCACATGTAACGCCATCCACCCTGTGGCCACCCGTCACCCTCTCAGGAGCGTCCTGTGAGGCTCCGCCTCCTGTGCCCCTGGCAGAGCAGCACCCTGGCTGCCTTCCTGGCTACTCAGCTGAGCAGAAGCCCCTGTGCACAAAGAAGAAAGAAATTACCAATATTTTTATAAGTGCCTGTCTTCTGGAATCGGAGATGTTATCTGTGCAACTCTTCACATCCAAAACGGCCTGAACGGCTTCTGGAGGTGCACCATAGTTTGCAAGTGATACCTTGAAGGCACTTGTAGGTTTCAGGAGAAAGCCTGAGAGATCTTCAACCAAGGCTGGACAGGGCAACGCATTGGCTAGGGAAGAAAAAGAAATACAATCGATATAAGGAAAATCACGCATTTCCTGTGGTTCCCTGAGGTTAGAACTAGACAGGAACCCCAGGGGTTTTATGATCTCATCCCACAGCAGTCCCGACATGGCAGCTGGGGCTTCCTCAGATCTCAGAGGAAGCACAGAAGAGCCAGGACTAGAATACTGGCTTACTAATCCCTAGTTCAGTTTTTATCCTTTTTAAAGCACATCCCTTTGTCTCCAGGACTCTCCTGGTTTGCTGACATTCACTTTCCTTATAATTCGAACAATTAAGTTTTGCCTATACAGGATGACACCTTGTTTTGGTGTTGAATATCAGAGAAGAGGAGGTTTGAGTATCAATTTTTTATTTTTAAAAAATGTTTTAATGTTCATTTGTTTTTGAAAGGTAGAGAGCACAAGAAGCAGGGTGTGGTGTGGAGAAGGGGTTACAGAGAGAAAGAGAGAGAGAGAGAGAGAGAGAGAGAGACAGGGAGACACAGATTCCAAAGCAGGCTCCAGGCTCTGAGCTGTGAGCACAGAGCCGGGCGTGGGGCTTGAACCACGCGGACAGTGAGATCATGACCTGAGCTGAGGTCCCACACTTCAACGACTATGCCACCCGAGTGCCCCTGAGTATCAAGTTTGTAAGTGAATAGCAGAGTGAGACCTTACCAGAGAGCGGAGAAGTGTGGGTAATCTGGAGAAGAGTAGATCAAACTATATATATGTTGGAGGATGCTACTTTGAGACTAAATCAAAGAATAAGATTGTTATTGGATGCAGGCATGGTAAAAAGTTAAACACACGCATACAAAACAACCCTCAGGTCACCAGTCTGAACACCTTTAAATCTTATACACAAAGTTATGATTGTTTTATTTTCCCTGCAGTGATGTACAGAATTCCTTAGAGAGGGTGAGTGACAGGAACTGAGGCTCTTTCCTGAACCCAGTGGGATGGTGCAGAAGCCTGAAGTGACCAGAGTTCCTGGTGTGGGCTCTTTATCCCCCACCCCCTGTCTTTGTAAGCATGCTGCAGCTGGGAAGTGCCCTACTAGGCTCTGATCTGAGCCCTGATCATAGAAGTTGAGAGGTTCAATCAGAGGCAACGTGGGGAAAGAGGAGGGTATTTAAAAAGTCAGATGAAACAGAATGACTCAAGAAGACGTGGGTCCGTATCACGGGTAAGAAGACTTACAAAAATATTGTTGAATGGATGGCTAGAATTGATCCAGATGGACAGAAATCCCACGATTGCACTAGTTCTACTAGTCCTAGTTCCAGTCTTAGCAGAACTGGTAGTACTCGTGGAAAAGCAGGGGACTGGCAGATACAGTGAGATCTACTCACTAGTAGATATAGTGAGTGCTGCTGCTTCCCAGAGCCCCCTTGAAGACTTATTATTTAGAGACTCAGAGAACACTAGCTCTTCTGCCCCTTCTTCTTCTTTTTTTTAAAGAAAGCCACTTAAGTTGACCTAGTTCAGAGAAGGGTACTCACCAGGGCTGGTGCTGGTCTGATTAGAAATGATACTCACCCTCATAGCAGCAAAGAGCCAGAGTGACCAGCAGGACACTCAGGAACAGCCTCATGGTTTATTTTGCTTTGAGTTTTCAGCTTTAGTGAAGGGTGAGCAGTTAGTCACTGAACTCAGGAGCCTGAGGAGCCCAGGAGTATTTATAGCTAGAGGGCCTCCCTCGTGCTGCCCAAATAAACATGTGGTCACGTCACGGGCCTGGCTTTCAGCCCTCCCTTCCTTAGTCAGGGCTCGTGCGATCTATCGGTGTCACAGACCTCAATGCTTGGGTCAGTGTTCCTGTATACAGGCATTGCTGGCACCAGGCATGTCTCCTTTGTAGCAATAACTGAGGTTGTAGTTTTACAAGTGTATAGTCGGTTAGTTGATGCACACCGCCCTTGACATTAACTCCTTGACTGAAGATGCAGCCTCTGGTTCTGTTCATCTTTACTTAAGCGTAGTGCCCGGCACACCGGGGAAGAAAATCAAATATTCTTTGAATAAGTGAAGGACCTGAATCAAGAAACCACTGCTCTTGGTTAGGGTATATCTTCAATGTGAAATGATGCTTGCTAGGCCGGGTTTGCCTCCGGGCAGGTGAGAGGCAGAAAGGTCAGTAGCATCAGAATCAGAGTAAGAAATGAGTGGTTTTCGGTATCCCAAGATGCCACCGGGAAGACTCTCTCCCCAACTAATTTCCTATTCTAAGCTCAGATGTTTAAAAGTATCAAAAGATATTTCTTTTTTTTTCAATATATGAAATTTATTGTCAGATTGGTTTCCATACAACACCCAGTGCTCATCCCAAAATGTGCCCTCCTCAATACCCATCACCCACCCTCCCCTCCCTCCCTGCCCCCCATCAACCCTCAGTTTGTTCTCAGTTTTTAAGAGTCTCTTATGCTTTGACTCTCTCCCACTCTAACCTCTGTTTTTTTTCCTTCCCCTCCCCCATGGGTTTCTGTTAAGTTTCTCAGGATCCACATAAGAGTGAAAACATATGGTATCTGTCTTTCTCTGTGTGACTTATTCAAAAGATATTTCAAATCAAGTCAGGCTCTCCATTGACCAAAAGAAGCTCCTTGTTAGCTTTCTTGTCCACTGGAAGGGTCAGATCTTCTGAGTCATCAGGGTCCAGGCAATAGAGATACCCAAGGGGCTCATCCTTGGCCTCTCCCCAGCTATGAGCAGCGTGCTCTCTGGCAGCACAGGGGAGGCATGTAAACTTCTTACCGAAGGTATTAGGACATCAGTCTTGTTATACAGAGGGAGCCCCTGTGAGAGCCATTGCAGGGTATATAGAATTCTGACGTAAAGGAATAGCTGGAGGGGGGCTCCCGAGGGAAGAGCTTGAGACAAGACAAGATGGCATAAACCACGTGGCTGGGGAATAACAGGTACCTAGGTTACCCCAAACATGTAATACATGCAAGAGTACCGGTGGGAGAGGGAAGGCTTTGTGACTGGAGAGGCAGGATGGGCCAAGTCAAGGGGAGTTTCCATTTGACTCTGTGTGATGTGGGAGCAGAATGGGTGGGTGAGGTGAGACACTTGTGGGTTCATTTGCACCAGCGCATGCATGCTGGGTCTCAGATCTCAAGTCAAAATCACACGGGCTTTTCATATCCATTATTGTGGTTATCATTAAAAAAAAAAAAAGATAGGTAATAATAAGAGTGTGCCAGGGTGTGGAGCAAAAGGAAGCATTGTGAATTTTGGGGGGAATGTAAAATGATGCAGCTTCTGAGGCTAAGAGCCGGACGTCCCTCAAAAAATTAAAAGTAGAGTCAATCAGCCAAGTTCACTTCTGAGGACATATGCAAAAGAATTGAAAGCAGAGTCTCAAAGACATATTTGCATACCCATGTTTATACTAGTGCTATTCAACAGCCAAGAGGTGCAAACCACCCAGTGGTCATGGGTAGATGAATCAATCAATGAAATATGGTACATGCATGTAATATTCTTCACATTCACCCTTCTAAGCAAGGAAACCCTGTCACGTGCTACAACATGAGTGAACCTTGAGGACAGTACATGAAGGGAAAATAGCCATTAGAAAAGACAAATACTGCATGATCCCACTAATAGGAGGTACTTCGAGTAGTCCGATTCATAGAAACAGAGAACAGAATGGTGCTTGGCAGGGGCTGAGGGATGGAAAATATCATGTTCCATAAAAGTCCAGTCCTTGAAGTCATAGTGAGCTGATTCTGCCTGAAATGTAGGTGCAAAACCTAGGTTTTGTAGGTGCAAATGGGTTGCACAACCTCTTGTGGCCAATAACAGTGGCAATGGAAAGAGCAGCACGACTTTTTGCCTGCTAGCTATGGCCGGACAATGCGCAAACATAATTGATCGTCTCCGATGATCGCTACAAATTTCCATGCGATTACATTTCCTCTTTTAAGTTGAGTCAACTAACTTGCAGAAGGCAAGGACCTTGCTCAAGCTCATTCAGTTTAGAAGACAGTAGGTCTCGCGCAGGCACGGTGGCTTGTGAATGATAAAGTAACAAAGTGGTACCTTCTGTTGGGGTGGGTGGGGGTGGTGACACGTCAGATGTAACGGAGGTGGATGGCATTGAAATGCTCTGCTTGCATCTCAGTTTCTGACTCAGTTGACTTCTTCTGGCTGATGATCCTCAAGCTAGTTTCTTCCTCTCTCTCTGTCTCCACTCTCTTCTTCTACTACTCTTTAAAAAGGAGAATTTACTGACAACACCAAATGCTGGTTGGGATGTGGAGCAACAGGAACCCTCATTCATTGCGGGTGGGAATGCAAAATGGTACAGCCACTTTGGGAAACAGGTTGGGAGTTTCCTATGAAAGTGAACATAGTCTTGTGTTTCTTCGTATTTACACAAAGGAGCTGAAGACACGTCTGCACAAAACCTGCACACGATGTTTTGGGCACTCGTATTCATCGTTGCCAAAATTCGGAAGCAATTAAGATGTCCTTCAGTAGGTCAATGGCTAAAGAAACAGTGATCCCTTCGGACTTGGAATATAGTTCTAAAACTATGTGGCATTGAGCTCCTAAAGCTGGTTTGTGAGCCATGAAAAGGCATGGAAGACCCTTAAATACATATTACTGAAGAAGCCAACCTGAAGAGCTGTGTACTATATGATTACAGCTATATGACATCCTGGAAAGGCAGAATTATTGAGAAGGTAACCAACAGCGGGGTCTGTTGGTTGGGATGGAAAGAAGGATGAGTATACACACTGCAGAGGATTTGCAGGCTGGTGACGCTGCTCTGTATGAGACTATGATGCTGGCTACATGTCATTATGGATCTGTCAAAAGCCATCAAACATGTAAAACCTGAGTGAAATCTACTGCAAACTACTGACTGTGAGTGTTGATGATGTGTCTGTATGGGTTCACCGATGGTAACAATCATACCATCAGGTGTGGCAAGTTGATGGTGGGGGAGGCTGTGCATGTGTGGGGGTGAGGAGCACATTGGAACTCCGCGGGCTCTGCTCGAGTTTTCTGTGAACCTAAAACTTCTCTAAAACAATAAACGCGATTTGAAAAAGGGAAACATCTTGTTAAAAAATTCCCTTCAAGCAAGAAAACAATCAGAAAAAAGGAAAATGAATCAATGGAACTGTCGTCACATACAGATCGTTGATCACCTGTCAGGAAAAATCTAAGCTGATCAACTGAAAAAAAGTATTGGAACTGATAAAAGTTCTTAATGTAGCTGAATATAAGATTAGCATGCAAACATCAATCACTTTCTGATCAGTCTGCTCTCCTCATGACATGACATCATGAAAAACAAGGATGCCATTAGGAACAGAACAATAGCAGCAACAAAAATATGTTGAAATGTATGTAAGTGGGAATATGCAAAACTGTAAGGATACAATCAAGAAATTTTACTTACAGAGATATAAAAGGAATCACAACAACAGAGGCAAACACTTTCCTCCTGAAGGAAATATTAGAACACTTAAGGAAGCCCATTATTCTCAAATTATTTTATAAATCCAATCCAGCCCCACATTGGGCAGTTTTACCCTTTATTTTGAATTCACAGGAGCTGTTTAGATCTTTCAGAGCAGAATGTGTTCATCTTTTGAGCGGTGTGAGCAGTGTAGAAGGGCCCAACTTTAGGGACAGACCACTGGTTCAGCTCAGCTCTGGCACTTTCTACCTGTGGGGACATCAGCAAGTTACTAACCCTCTTAGCCTGGTGCCTCATCTGTACAATTAGGTGAGAATAATAGTGCCTACCTCATCGGATTGACGTTAGGGTGAACGAAGTATTAAAGGAAAATGCTCAGCACAGGGTCTGGCAGTAAATGGCAGCTACTTCAGTATGTAACAGAAAGGAAAATGTGGAACTAGAATATCAAGCCAAATAAACCAGCTCACTCCCAAGTAGATCTCGAACTGACTCGAACTGACTCTTCCAACGAGGAATGTTTACTTATCCTAAAGGCTAGCAAAGTGTGCTTCAGAGTTTGGCTTCGGTTCCGTTGGGATGTCTCTCCGGTAACGTGGGATTTCTCTCAGTTAACATTTCCCCCCATTACTTTTCGGTCACTTGATGTATTGTTTTATGACCACATTGAAATTGCCGTTGTGATTTTCAATTCCTAAACACCGAATACTGGAACTAAAGGCATAGGAGAGTGGTGGGTGGCCATAGATATCAGGTATCTCCAAGGCACACAGGGTCTCGGGGCCCCTCTTCACAGAAAGATGTGCTGGGCACACGTGTCCTTTGGTTGAGGTTGAGATCCCAGGGATTCTCTAGAGTTTGTCCATAAGTCGTTAACATATACATGTGGCACGGAAAGATTTAAGACATCGCTTCTGGATCATAAGGGCTACAGATCCTGTTACGATGGGTGTGTGATGTGGTCACACTGGTTCTCATGTCCCATGTTCCCCCGAGACGTATTCTGGCTCCAATTTATGAAGACAGAGGTGTGTATGTCATCCATCGGATCTTACACGGCATCGACTCTGTGTGTACAGATCTCTAGACTCCAGAAAAGTCATTTGAAGTAATATTTTGCGGAACACAAACTTTTCTATGGGAAGTGTTTCTGATTCCTTGCTTTGGATGAAATCAGAGGACTTATTTTCACTGGGGATGATAACTCATTAGAAATAATTTTGAGTGATAGGTCACAATGTCATCTTTAGCTGGTACCCAGGGGGATTCAAAGAATTGAGCGGCATGGCTCCCACAGACTCACTCTGTTCACATCTGTACGTCCATGTGACGAGCATTTTCAGGATTTACATCTGTGAAGATGAAAAACATGAACCAATCTGTCTCATTTTGGCAATAAATGCTCTTCATGGACATACAAAACTAAAAAAGGCTTCATTCAGATCTTCAAGAGATGTAGTTAGGGGTGCCTGGATGGCTCGGTTGCTTAAGAGTGTGAGTCTTGATTTCAGCTCAGGTCACGATGTCACGGTTCATGAGTTCGAGCCCCATATCCGGCTCTGCACTGACAGTGTGGAGCCTGCTTGGGAATGTCTCTCTTCCCCTCTCTCTGCCCCTCTCCTGGTCTCTCTCTCAAAAAGAAAGAAATTACCTTAAAAGAGATGTTTTTCCCAATACATTTTACATCATAGATTCAAGAAGTATCCAAAACTGAGATATGTATGTCTTTATGCCAAGCTTCAGGCATCTTTGATGACACCCAAATCACCAATGTACTGGATCTCACAAACTCCACAAAGCCATTTTATTACTTTTTCCCTTGGCATTGTGCACTGTTGAGGCCATGAGATTTTTGCCTGAGTTTCCTCAGGGCAATATGTGAGCTGACCAAGCCATTCCTTTCTACTCTCACAGACTGCCTGCCAGCAACCCTCATACCCCGAAAGCGTGCTCAGACTTCTTGCTACCAGCTGTGAGCTGCAGAAAGGAAGCCCATGACATGGAGAAGGCCACTGGGCATCAGAGATGGTTTCCTTCACCCGTTTGCCAACTGTTGCCAGAACTCAATGGTCCTATGGTGTCCGAATCTCTTTTCTGAGTCACACACAGGGGGAAAGAATGAAGGAAAACATCACAAATATTCAGTTTGGTACAGAATTTTCCATAAAAGTTTCTCATCGTGTGCACTGCTTTACTTGAGCAGTTCATGCTGGGAATCCAGTCCAGGTACCATGTCTTTCTTTGTTTCTTTTTTTCACTTTATTATTTATTTATCTTTGAGAGGGGGCAGAGGGCCAGAGAGGGAGAGACTGAGAATCCCAAGCAGACTTTCCACTGTCAGTGCAGAGCCCAATGCAGAGCTTGAATTCATGAGCCATGAGATCATACCTGAGCCAAATCAGATGCTTAAGCGATTGAGCCACCCAGGTGCCCCCAGGCGCCCCTTCAGATACGATCTGGAGTTTGAGGACCCTTCCTCCAACTTCACATTGACTTCATACATTACCACCTGTTACTGGGGTCCTCCTCTTACCCAGCTGTGTCATGCACTCTCCCTGGATGGCATGACCCTTCCTTCCTTCCTTCCTTCCTTCCTTCCTTCCTTCCTTCCTTCTTTCCTTCCTTCCTTCCTTCCTTCCTTCCTGGGGAGGCAGAGTTTTGTTCATCCCATTCTGCTTCAGCAATAAAGTGTTAACTTTGTATTTGAAAATAGCCACCAACTCATAGATGATGATGCTTTGCTATGTACCCAAGAAGAATAGATACACATTTACCCAGCTCCATGGGTTGTGGATGAGTTAGTCCCTTTGCTCCATATGCACCTTCTCTGTGGCAATACTGTTCAAAATAAGACTAAGACGAACAGTGTTAACTCATGAGACAAAATTTTCCGCAGATTTGCAAAGTCTTGAACATCAACTCAGTACCTTATATCATACCCCATTCTCGGACTCAGGCAAATTCATACACAAATCCACTGGCAAATTACACACTAAACCGATTACATGTAACAAGTGTACAGTGGTCCCATGCCCCCCCCCCCCCATGACACAAGAAACACACAGGCTGCAATTAAATGAGCTGTGAAGCACTTCACACATGAAATTGTCATGGGCCCATGAGATTTCCAGGGAGAACGCCAGCATTTTTCTTCCACCAACAGAAGACTCTTGAATGTCAAGGACTCTCCCTTCATCCCGATCTCCTTTTAAGTTGGAGTCAAGGCTACCAGACCAAGGTGAGACTCTGTTAGAATATATGTGTTCTATATGAGCGACTGGTATTACAGAGAGCAATCCCAGAGGGGAGGTCTTGCAGCATTCAAGGACAAGTGCTCCCCACTCTTCATGACCATCCCCACAGTCAGTCAGGTGTGCTGATCCATCCCTGACGTACATGCTCTTCATTGTAAGTCAGGCCCCACATGTGAATGAGAAACTTGAAGACAGCAGGTCACAACCTCATCAAATGTACCGTTGAATAAGGGGGAACTTGAGCCTTCTGCCAACACTTAAGTAAATGGCACTCAGATGCCACTTAGGATGATGAAAATAAACAGATAGTCTCCACCTTTAGCCTAGGGACTATAACAGCTTCCCTGTGGCGTGACTAACAGGTTGAGTGAAGTTGGTTATAAATTTTGGAAGAGCTGCATGAAGAAGGGGGCCAAATCACCTCAGGACATGTGAGGTGTGCCAGGAAACCAATGAATTAATACTCACTGTACACATCTCAAGACTATCCTTTGCTTACGCTTATACTTTGCTTATCAGAAAGACCTTTCTTCTTGAGTAGTCTTTTGTAGTGAAGTGGACAGTAAAGGTAACTGGCTCCTTGTGAGTATTGATCTTCACAATATTATTAATAATTTTGTCATAATTATCATCATTATTTTAGACAGAAAGAAAGAGAGAGCACGAGTAGGGCAGAGGTGCGGGGGAGGGGCAGAGAGAGGGGAAGAGAGAGACAGAGACAGAGACAGAGAGAGACAGAGACAGAGAGAGGGGGAGAGAGAGAGAATCTTAACCAAGCTCCATGCTGGGCATGGGGCTCGATCCTATGACCCTGGGATCATGACTTGAACCGTAGCCAAGAGTCAATGCTCAATGGGCTGTACCCCAGTATTGATCCTCTTTAATCTCCATTATACTCTAATATTTATGTATACATAGCTTGAGCATCTTCCCCAATCTCTCACTGTAGATCTGCCACCCTGGGTTTAAGACATCAGACCTCAAGGAAGTTTTCTTATGCCAGCATTAGCCAGTACACAGATATTGACCAATAAAGCTTATGTGTTGATTAATTAATGTGTTTATTATGATAATAAGTCATGTTATCATGTTGTAGGCAACAAACATACCAGCTATAGGTCACTTTTCTATAGGTCAGGCAAGTGGTCTCCAGCAGGCTGAAAGCTAAAACCAAGTCTCTGTAGATTACATCACGGTGTGTCAGATAGGCTCTATATTTTCTTAGCTCTAGAGTTGCTTTGTCTACTCATCTCTCTGTCGCTAGAACTGAAGGCCTGTGAGTTACATATCCCAGACTCTCTTGCCAGTGCTGCCTTGTTAGGTTCTCCAGTGGAAGGCACTGATGGGACTTTGAAGGTGGGAAGAGAGCAAACGTCACATTTTCTCAGCTTTGGACGTCACCTCTTGCAGTGGTTGTAGAAGCAGGGTCTACCTTACCCACAGAGGCCCAGCAAAGACCGTGCTTTACAAATTATGGGATCATGGAAAATGACTCCCTTACCAGGTGACATTCAGGGAGGCTTCTTGGCGGGTATGACAAGAAGATAAAGAAAGTGTCTATGTTAGAGTAACAGCCAACCTTCAACAACTTTGCACAGAGTCAAAACAGAAAGGCCTGGACTCACTGCATGCTTGGACCTGAACCACATGGACTTTTGGGGAAGTGGGCAAAACTGCAATCAGGTGAAACCCAGGTTGGCTGTAGCTATTTGCCGGTGCTCTGAATCAGTTCCTTCCACCCCAATGCCTGGGTTGCTTGAACCCACAAGCAGGAATCCTCTCTGGAAGTGAGCTCGAATTATCTTTGGGGGTTTTTTATACTCCTCTGTGCCCATAGCCCTAAAACTAAGGAAAACACTTGTCTGTCTGTGTTCCCCTGAGTATGCTCACTTCTGCGCAAACTGATGAACAGGACTCAGACACATCTGTTTCATCCCTTTAACCCCCCGCACGTCTATCGCTTCTCCACCCACATTGACTTTTAAGTGAAATTCCAGAATTCCTTCCTGTATCATAAGCCACTTAGGATCTCCATCCCCAGTGGGATACAAGTTCTTGGAGTGATATTGCTTTGCACTTCAGGCCCAGTGGGATTGTTAGGTCCCCTCACAGGGAAGGCTTTGCTGCCCCATTGAAGAGAATCATTCACAGGCTTCCGGCCCCCAGTGTTTCTGGTTTCCATCCCCCCACCCTCACATCTTGCAACAAACTCCAGTAGCCCAGAGAGTAAACACATGATGCAATGCAAGTCAGACCATGCTGGGGCTCCCATATCTTTGCTGATGATTCTTGGGTTTTGTACCGTAGTCTGGAATTATCTTTTGTTCAATTCCATTGTCACTTCCTCACCATCAAGTCTCTGCCCAGGAAACCTTTTCTCTCATTGATAGTCCCTCCACTGGGTCCTCCCAGTGACCAAGTTCTTACACTCATCTTCATAACTTTTGTACTTAACATGCATTTTGTAGGGCCCTAGGGTAGGTTGCACCCAAATTTGCCACTTTGGCGTATTGATTATCTGAAATAAATTGAACTGAGAGACAATCGGTTCAAGAAAGACACTCAGACTGTCCTCTGTTGCCCTGAAAGCAGGAAATAAATCTCCCCATATAATTTGTTTTCCCTGTATTGGGAAGTCAAGAGACATCCTTATCACCAGAGATAGAAAATTGAGAGCCCAGAAGACTCTCCTTGTTACTTTTTACTGACTTATCACTGCAGCCCAAATTCTGTTTGGAACTTCCTAGTAATTATAGGTCTCAAAATTAAGTTTTCTTTCTCTTATCAATTCCGCACAGTTTTATGGTCTCTTTGTCTAAAATGTATAAAAACTTCCTGCCTAGGCAAGGGAAATACAAGCAAAAATGAACTATTGGGACATCATCAAGATAAAAAGCTTCCGCACAGGAAAGGAAACAATCAACAAAACTAGAAGGCAACCTACGGAATGAGAGAAGATATTTGCAAATGACAAATGTGATAAAAGATTAGTATCCAAAGTATAGAAACAACGTACTAAAGTCAACAGCAAAAACCAAATAATCCAGTGAAGAAATGTGCAGCAGACATGAATAGACACTTTTCCAAAGAAGACATACAGATGGCCAACAGACACATGAAAAGATGCTCAACATCGCTCATCATCAGGGAAATCCAAATCAAAACCACACCCAGATACCACCTGACACCGATCAGAGTGGCTAAAATGAACAACTCAGGAAACAACAGATGCTGGTGAGGAGTGGAGAAAAGGGATCCCTCTTGCACTGTTGGTGGGAATGCAAACTGTTGCAGCCACTCTGAAAACAGTGTGGAGGTTCCTCAAAAAATTAAAAATAGAATTACCCTACCACCCTGCCATAGCACTACTAGGAATTTATCCAAAGGATCCAGAAGTGCTGATTCATAAGGGCATGTACCCCAATGTTTATAGCAGTGCTATCAACAATAGGCAAATTATGGAAAGACCCTAAATGTCCATCAACTGATGAATGGATACAACAGATGTGGTTTATATATACAATGGAATAATACCTAGCAATGAGAAAGAATGAAATCTTGCCATTTGCAACAACATGAATGGAACTGGAGGGTATTATACTAAGTGAAATAAGTCATTCAGAGAAAGACAGATATCATATGTTTTCACTCAAATATGGAATTTGAGAAACTTAACAGAAGAACACGGGGGAAGGGAAGGGAGGAAAATAGTATCAAACAGAGAGGGAGGCAAACCATAAGAGTCTCTTCAATACAGAGAACAAACTGAGGGTTGATGGGGGGAACAGGGCAGAAGAGAAATGGGTGATGGTCATTGAGGAGGTCACTTGTTGGGATGAGCACTGGTTGTTGTATGTAAGCGATGAATCATGGGAATCTACTCCTGAAACCAAGAGCACATAGTATACAATGCATGTTAGCTAACTTTTAAAAAATATATTTTTTAACGTTTTTTAAATTTATTTTTGACAGAGAGAAAGAGAGAGACATAGCGTATGAGCGGGGAAGGGCAGAGAGAGAGGGAGACAGAATCCGAAGCAGTCTCCAGGCTCTGAGCTGTCATCACAGAGCCCATTGCGGGGCTCGAATTCACAGACCGTGAGATCATGAGCTAAGCCGAAGTCGGACGCTCAATCGACTGAGCCACCCAGGCACCCCTGCATGTTAGCTAACTTGACAATAAATTATATTTAGGCAAAAACAAAAAAACAAAAAAAAACAAAAAAAAAACCACAAAAACTTTCTACCTTGGTCATTTCTTTAGGTCCCAATTTTATTCTTGGGCTTTCTTTATTATGCATATATAATAAAACTCCATGGGTTTTTTTCCTCCTATGAATCCATCTTATGGAATGTATTTATTAGCCCCGCCTAAAGTCCTTGAAGGTAGAGAAAATTTTTTCCTTCCCTTCATTTCATGTCAAGCACTGTTCTTGACACTGAGACATCAGTAAAGAAAACAGGCAAAAGTCTGTGCCCTCATGAAGCTTATATTTTATCGAAGGGAGAGAAACGTTAAACCAAACAGGAGGTAAAATAGAGGGTATGTGAGGAGGCAGTAAGTGCCATGGAGGTAAATGGAAGTAAAGGTAGGAATCATTATTTTAATTTGGGTGGACAGGTAAGGACTCCCTGAAGAGACGACCTTTGAGCTCAGGTGAAGGAGGTGAGGGAGAGAGTGTGAGGTGTCTGGCGGATGAGCATTCCTTGTGGAACACCTCCCCAAGGTCTGGCCAGACAGCTCTCTTAGTCCTTGTGTAAACACATATTGTCCTTAATTAACCTAGGGAGCAGTATTCCAGGAGACAACACACCTGTTCTGTTCACCAACTTATGGACTAATAATGACAAGATCCTCGAGAGTGTTCATTTTTTCACTTTGGATTCACTCCTTATCCAGAAGCCATGTGGCTTCCACCCTAACAATTTACCTAAAGCTCCTAATGTCTTATATTTTAATCTTAAAGGCAGGTTCAATTTTTTATAGCATAAGGGGTAGAGGTCATGTTTTCTTTCTTCCAGATGGTTATTAGCAATGTCTGTCCTAAAGAGAGTTTGTAAAACTTTTTTTTTTTAACATTTATTCATTTTTGAGAGACAGAGCATGAGTGGGGGAGGGACCAAGAGAAAAGGAGGACACAGAATCCGAAGCAGGCTCCCAGGGTCTGAGCTGCCAGCACAGAGCCCGATGCGGGGCTTGACCTCACGGACCACGAGATCATGAGCTGAAGTCAGATGCCTAACTGACTGAGCTACCCACGCACCCCTATATGGATCCATTTTTGAACGCTCTATCATGTTCTACATATGGTTGTCTATCTCTGTGCCAACACTAGTGTGGATCAAGGCAAATTGTGTTTGTTTCTTTTTCAGTAAGTTTCACTATCTTATACAGCAAGTCACCAGTCATGTTCATCCTAATCTTCTGGCCATTGTCAGACACGTATTCTTCCATATGAATTTTAAAATAATTTTATCTAGTTCCTTGCTAAAGCTCCAATGGGATTCAGATCCAAAGTATATTACATTTACCTATCCATTTGGAATGATTGGCACTTTTATAATTAACATCCAAAGACATGGTGTGTATCTTACTTCTGATTTGTTCTTAGGTATTTTATGATTTTGTTCCTTTGGCAAATGGGATGCCTTTTGCCGTGTATGAATCTCACCGGCTATCTCACACCGCACAGAAACTTTTGTATTTTTATATGTTGAGCACATATACAGCCACTTACAAAGTATATCATCTTATCATTTTAATACTTCCAGGATAGTTTGTGACATGTCTCACGTCTCTTTGTGTAAGAATAGAACTGCCTGCAAAAGAAAGTCTTTTATCTCATTTGGAAATATTTATGCTGATTTCCTCTTCTTATTTTAACATGACTTTTAGAACTTACAAATCAGCATTGACTAACAATGAATCTAACAGACATTCTGTTTCCCTGATTTTCATGGAAGTATTTTTGACACTCACTCTTTTGGAGTGAGGTTTGCTGTTGACTTTGAAAATGGATTTTTTTTTTTTCTGGGTTCTAAATAGTTTTCTTCTGTTTTTTCTTCACTTAGAAATTCTACTAAGAATGATAACAAGATTTGACCAAATTAACTTTACTCATCTAATTATGAGGTTTTCTCTATTCATTTGCTGAGGTAAGAATAATAATGCTGATTATGAATTTTGATGTACTTTCTGGAATCCCATACATGTGTTTAACCTTTCAAGTTAAGAGCCCTCTCTGGTTTTTGTCTTTTTGGTACACAGAGGAGAAATGTTACTATATGTACACACACATTTACACACTTTAGTGGTTTCAGGGACTGCTGAGGGGAGCCCAAGACTCAGTGGGACTGAGAGGAATGTTATTTTGATAATAATATTAAGTTCCATTTTCCTGGGTTACTCTCATTCTCTCATAAATGGACAGTGGAATTTTTCAGAGGCTACATGTCATGTGATGTTGCAACATTTAAGACTGAAGCAAATAGGGGCGGCTGGGTGGCTCAGTCAGTTGAGCATCCAACTTTGGCTCAGGTCATGATCTCGCGGTCTGTGAGTTCGAGCCCTGCATCGGGCTATGTGATGACAGTTCAGAGCGTGGAGGCTGCTTCAGATTCTGTGTCTCCCTCTCTCTCTCTTCCCCTCCCTCGCTCATGCTCTGTCTCTCACTCTCTCTGTCAAAAATAAATAATCATTAAAAAATTAAAAAAAAAAAGACTGAAGCAAATATATAAAATCAGCTGTCTTCTACTGAGCCCGACATGGAGACTTGGAAAGATCTAAAACTGCTACTCTTCTCACTGAGCAAGAGACATTTCAGTAACGACCCAAGAGGTGAGAGAAACTGATTAAGAGTAAAACAGGATGTAAGAACTATTTCACACTGAATATTCCTATGTATTAAAAACACAATTGCAAGTACTGTAGTTGTTTAGAAACCATTTTTCAGTGGTTGGATTGTGTATTTTTGGAAAAGACACTGCTCAGAGATAGGGCCAAGTGGCAATCTATTCTATTTGGTTGCAGAAGTCATTTCTGAGTCTCTGATATTCCTTTATCTCCAAAGAGGCTACATATCTTTAATTTTCTACTTATTTTTTATTATATCAGTGGATTAAAATGATGGTTTCTTAGTAGCACATCTCAGTGCAATGTACTTGGCCTGGACAGGGAAGATGCTCTGTGACGTGCTGGAGGTCCAAGAGTGGTGAGGGGGAAGGGTCCCCACAGGGTGTGGGCAAGGAATGGGCACACAATGTGTGGAGAACTTCAACAAGACATTGAAATCGGGGTGCCTGGGTGGCTCGGTTGGTTAAGTGTCTAACTTCAGCTCAGGTCGTGGTCTCATGGCTCCTGAGTTCAAGCCCTGTATCAGACTCTGTGCCGACAGCTGAGCCTGGAGCCTGATTCGGATTCTGTGTCTGCTCTCTCTCTCTGCCCCTGCCCTGCTTGCACTCTGTCTCTCTCTGTCTCTGTCTCTCAAAAAGAAATAAACATCAAAAAATTTAAAAAGAATGACCATGAAACGGAATAAAAGTCAACTGCTTTTAATGATCACCATGAGCTAGTGTTTCTAGACAATATCATAGGTAACTTGCTCTACCTTGCTGGATGTTATAAATAATTGTTACATTGACCTAGAGCAGGGTGCTCCGAGTAGCTTGTCCATGACGCATCCTGATCACATCCAGTCATTCAGGAGCCCAGCCTTCTCCCATTGAGTGGCTCCAGCTTCTCCAAGGGACTTGGGGCCTTACTGGATCTCTGCATTCAGTGGAAGACATTCCGGAACTGTCAAAAGTATGAGGACATTGAGAAGAGCAGTGGTTCTCAGCGGCTGGGGAGAGGAAGGAACGAACAGGCAGAGCTCAGATGGTTTTAAGGGCAGTGAAATTCTTCTGTACTATAATGGGGGGGTGGTGCCCATCATGTCCATTTCACAAAAGGCGTAGAGTGTACAACACCAAGAATGAACCCCAATGTACACTATGGACTTTGGGTGATAAGCATGTGTCCATAGAGGCCCATCAGTTGTAACCAATGTACCATCTGGTGGGGATGTTGATGCTGGTGGAGGCTGTGTATATGCGTGAGTAGAAGATCTATGGGAACTCTCTGTACTTTCTGCTCAATTTTGCTGTGAAGCTAAAACTCTTCTCAAAATAAGCTCTAGTAAAGACAAATAGGAGGAAAACACGTTGTGGAGACTATTGTCCTCAAACAAGGTAAAACATCCATATAAGAAAAACAAATGAAAGGATAGGTCACTATTTATAGACAGCTGATCAACTGTCAGTGTAGTCTGCTTTTAGGCAATAGGCTTGAGCAATGGCAACTTGGCCACTGAACTGGATACAAACAGGCTCATTAAGTGACTCACCTTGAAATAGCCAGAGGCCCTAACTAACCAATGGGCTACTTACAATGAAGCACAGGTACCAAAAGCTGGACAATTCCAGATGTTCCCATACTCCCTCACTTTGCCCTTTAACTACAGCCGCCCCCGCCCCCCTAACCCTTGCCTTGTGGCAGACAGTCTCTCCTTGGCTGTCCTGCCCACCCTCCCTCGCAGTGCACTTAACAAACTTGTATGTCTTTTGCTCTGCCTTGGGTGAATTCTTTCACTGCCCACACCAGTGGCTGCCACCCAATTGGGACACTGCACATGTGGTGGCCTCCATCTGATCGGGAGAGACACCCCATTGCAGAGCCCACATGGGGAGCCTTCATAGCCCCCCCCCCAACGTGAGGGAAATCTCAGAGAATCTACTGAGTAAAACTTTTAGAACTGGTGAGAATTCATAAAGTTAACTGAACATAGAGTCAGCTATAAAAACCTACTCGTTTTCTACAAAACAGCTATTAGGATTACATGACATTATGGAAAAAATGATGCCACTGGCAACAGGAACCATAATGGCAACATGGACATGTAATGTACCTGTTGGAAATATGCAAACTCTGAAGGATAAAATCAGACTTAACTCACAGGTATAAAAGGTAGTCCTTAAATAAGCAGAAACACATGGTATTTGAAAGGAAATATTTAAAAAATGTTGAGATGTTGACCGCTTTCAAATTATTTTTAAAAATTCAGTGCTGTCCCAACCAGAATCATAACATGATAGCTTTATGCTCTGCTTTGAATCTGAAATACGGTTTCAATCTTTCAAAATTTGCATATTTTCATTTATTGTGTAGTGGGGAGGAGTTCCACTTTGGGCCCAGACTACCCGGGTTCAAGCTCAGATCTAGCACTTTCTACCTGTGGGGATATCAGAAAAGTTATCCGTGTTAGGATAAACAGATGAATGCAGGAAAAATGCCCAGCACAGTGTCTGGAAGTAAATGTCAGCTGTTGTGATTGTGTAACAGAAAGGGGAAAATATAAGCAGCATGTCAAACAAACTAAACCACCTGATTCCCCAAATCAAATATGAAAGTGCTTGTCATGGACTCTGCCAACAAGGAATATTTATTTGTCCTAAGTGGGAACAGAGTGTTACTTCAGCATAAGACTCCAGTTCACCTGAAATGTCTCTTACCTAACACCATTGGTTTTCAGTCGCTTAATTCATTCATTGTTTTATGGTCTCATCAAAGTGACTATTATTGGGATTTTAAAGTCCTAAACGGTGACTCTTAGAACAAATGGTACAGGAGGGTGATGGATGGGGTTAGATAGTAGTTATCCCCAAGGCCCACAGAGTCCCTGGGCTCCTGTCCTCATCCTCAGCAGGATGTGCTGGTCATACATGTCCCTTCTGGCCCAGCGTGAAGTCCCAGGGAGTCTCTAGAACTTTGGTCTTCACTGGCAAACACATACCGGGGGGATGAAACTTGTAAGGGGTCACTTCTAGATCATAACATCCACATATACTGTTACCATACATGTGGTCACTTGAACCCTCCTTCTCACGTTGATTTACATGATCCCTCCTGTTCCGATTACCAAAGACAGAAGACATATCTTCATCCATCAGACTCGCTCTCTGTTTTAAAAGCTTTATTTATTTTTGAGAGAGAGAAAGAGAGCATGAGCTGGGGAGGGCAGAGAGGGAGGGAGACAGAGGATCTGAGGCGGGTTCTAGGCTGATAGTAGAGAGCCTGATGAGACAGCAGAGAGCCGGATGCGGGGTGCAAACTCACGAACCCTGAGATCATGACCTGAGCCACCAACTGAGCCACCCAGGCACGCCTCCATCGGACTCTTCACACAGAGCCTGGACTCTGCATGTGAAGATATGCAGACTTAAAAAAAAAAGAACCCTAACAATTTAAAGTAACTTGTGGACACAAAATGTTTAATATACGAAGTGGTTTCTAATTCTGTTTGTATAAAATCACAGTAATTTAGCTGGGGCTGAAAAATCATCAAAAATAATTACAATGATAAACTGTATAAATACAACGTGATAAATTACAATGGCATCTTTAGCCTATAGCTCAAAACAATTCAAAGAATAGAATGACATAGCTACCACATACTCATTCTTTTCTCATCTGTGAAAAGAGAGAAGTATCTTCAGAATTCACATTTATAAAGATGAAAAGCATGAATAAAATTGCCTCCATTTAGCAATAAATGATATCTGTAGATACATAAAATCAAAGTAGGGCTTTTTCTGCTCATTAAGAGGACTTATTAACAATATTTTGCATCATATATTTAAGAAGCATTAAACAATTGTGTTGGATCTTTATCCCAAGTTGTAAACATCTCTATTGGGACACATAACACCAATGTACTCTATGTTGTAAACTTCTCAAAGCCATTTGTTACTTCTTGCCTCACAGTGGAGCCTACAGGATTGATGGGTTGAGGTTCATCAAAGAAATGTGTCACCTGATGTACCCCTACTGACTACATCCTGCAGACCACATACCCACGTACCCACGCATGCTCAGACATCCTGCTACGAGCTGGGAGCTACAAAGGGACCCCACACCCTGGGCATCAAAGGCCACTGGACATCAGAGATTGTATTTTTTTCCCCCTTACTCACCAACTCTTGCCATGAAGTGATTGTCCTGTGATGTCTACATCTCTTTTCTGTATCCTTACCTAGAAGGAAGAAGGTAGGAAAACATCAGAAATGCTTGAGATGCTCCTCAATTTTCCATAACACTTCCTCATTGTGTGCACTGCCCTACTTGCTCAGCTCATAGTGCTGGGAATCCGGTCCAGGGGCCATCTGGGACACACACCAGAGTTTGAAGACCCTATGTCCACCTGTAAATTGACTGCACGCATCAACTCCCAATCAGCAGGCACTCCCACGACCCAGCTAGATCATGTACACTCTGTGGATGGGCTAAGAAGCTGTGTTCAACACAATACATTTTACCTCGGGAACACAGTTTTTCATTTTCAAACTTACAGAAACATTGCAATGATGCATCCACTAGAAGAAGACCTTACACCTTTATCCAGAACCTCTTAGTGTTATGTGTTACTCCATTTGTTTTAGTATACAGTCTCCTCTGGAGAATTCTACTCAACAATGACTCGGGTGGGTCTCAATTTATGGGGCAAGTTTTCTAATAGATACACAAATTCTTAAACATCCATTTACAACCATATGTTCCACCCCAACTCCAGAGTTCTGTCAAAGTCATCCGCAAATCAATGGCAAACAAAAGTTAAGACAACTGCTATGCACGGGCCCCGTGTGGCCTAAAGCCCTCTCAATGTCACAATGGCATGCAGGCTTCATTCGAGTGACTGCAGGGCTCTATCCATATGAAGTTGTCATGGGCTCACGAGACTTCCCTCCAGTGATTTTCTTCACCTGCAGTCGTGGGATCTGGGCAGCACCATTTTTCTTTCTCTCTTCCAATTCTAGGGGTGGAAGTGTCTTCCTGCAATTTTCAATCAATGGGTACTTTTTGTATTCTCTACTTCCTTTTGTTAAAATTTTCAATTACATTTTTAATTTTAATCCCGGTATACTTAACATACAGCGTTATATTAGTCTCAGGTATGCAATGTAGTGATTCGACAATTCTATCCATTACTCAGTGCTCACTGCGTTAAGTGTGCTCTTTAATCCCCATCACCTATTTCACCCATCGACCACTCCCCATCCACCTCCTCTCTGGCAGCCATCAGTTTGTTCTCTACAGTTAAGAGTCTGTTTTGTGGTTTCTCTTTCTCTTTCTCTCTTTTCCTTTGCTCATTTTTTTGGTTTCTTAAATTCCACACATGAGTGAGATCCTATGGTATTTGTCTTTCTCTGACTTACTGATTTCTTAGCATAATACTCTCTAGCTCCACCCACTTTGTTAAAAATGGCAAAATGTTTCTTTTTCATGGCTGAATAATATTCATATATATATATATATATATGTACATATACATATATAAATGCCACATCTTCTTTCTCCATTCATCTATTGGTGGACACTTAGGCTGCTTGCATAATTTGGCTATTGTAAATAATGTTTACATTATTTATGAATAATGAAATAATGTTTCAACAAACATAGGGGTGCATGTATCCCTTCAAGTTAGTGTTTTCGTATTTTTTTGGGTAATGTATTCCCTACTTGCTGGCCCTTCAAACAAACACCTTTAGTACCAATTCCTGGATGAAATTCTCCCTGCCCAACATACTTACAATGGTTTCTATTTCCCTTATTGGACACTGATCAACACTAGAAGAGACTGCTTACTAAGTGATTGTATGGGTGAAAATGCACAACTTGCAGAATTACAAAAGGAAGAGAGAAGCCCTATCGTAGACAGGACTCTGAGTCATACTGAGAAAAAAACTAAAGTGCCAACAAACTCTAAAGTCCCAATAATTTACATTCTCTTCACAAATACTCTTGACATCTACAAAAGCATGTCATCAACACCATTGCCAGGGGCCAGAAATTCTGCCAATTTTTGACTCATTGGATATTGATCCTACATAATATTTTTATGATATCGTCTCCCTTCAGCCTCCTCAGCTGTCCTTGTAATTAATGTACCTAAAGAAAATATTTACCTAACAAAGCTGTACAACTTTTTACTTCCGTCTTCTATGGTGAAACACAGGGAGAATGGGGATGAGGTAGCTCCCAATCTCGTTATGTATTTCTAATCTCATCCTTTCCTATTTTCAGCTTTAACAATTGTTTAAGTCCCACTCAAAGTCTCAACTTCTCTTTTGTACAAAAAGGAACTCACTCTACAGGGGTTTTCTCCAGCACACGCTTGGACTTCAGTTTTCCTCCGAATTCATTTCTTGGTAGACTTCATCCTATCTATCGGCTTTCTATCGACCAGGAAGTCTTAAACACTTGTAGTTAAAAGTTGTGAACTTCCCCCCAATACTGTTGGGCTTATTGCTTTCTTCTATTGTTGTTGATGTTGTTGTTGGTAAAGTTTATGTATTTATTTTAATAGAGAGAGAGAGAGCGGGAGGGGCAGAGAGACAAGGAGAGAGAGTCTCAAGAGGCTCTGTGCTGTCAGCATGGAGCCCACCATGGGTCTCAAACTCGCGGAACTATGAAATCATGCTGAGCCGAAAGCAAGAGTTGAACACTCAACCGGCTGAGCCACCCAGGCACTCCCTATTGTTGTTTTCATATCATTTTTGTTATTTGGGGGGATTTTAAAGGGTAGACAGTGGTTAAATTCATGCTCAGCCTATGTTTGATCCAATCTTAGGTGATGTATTTGGTTTCCATTGTGGATGGTGCTTTGACTGACTGGTAACCTGGGATGATTGTCAGCTCGTGGTGACAAACAGTTATTTTTTTTTTTCAGAGCATACGTAACTCCTTGACATCTGACATTGGTCTCTGTTCTAAGAAATCCTAATTTCCCACATTTGATGGTAGTGACAAAGATAAAGATAATTCCAGAGACAGGAGTTGTAGCAATAGCAGGGAAATACGTCTACTACCATTTAAGGGAGAAAATGGATCCATCCTTCCAGCTTTGGATCAGTCTACTCATTGGACATCCCAAGCTGGATGTTCTGATGCCTTCCCAAGAGGGCAGAGGCAGGGAGATTGGTGAGTAATATCAAGGATTTGAGGCATGATCTACTTCTCCAGCTCTGGAGTTTATGGATTATGTGAGCTTGGGACTGTCATTTATCTAAGTTTCAGTAAATGGACACCACTCTTTCTTTAAAAGAAAATTCTAGAAACTAAATAATGTATTCATGTAAAACACGCAGCACAGTGCTTTATTCGGATCATCCCTTTAACAGGAACCATAGATCCAGAGAGTGTCATTCCTCTCCAAGCACAGCACTTTAAGTCATCTTTACCTCCTCTAAATCTCTCCCCTAATTCTTCCATCCATTTCCCCCCACGCACCACCAACGTGATCATTTATCTGTTACCTCTGGCCCTCAGTAGTCACCCCTCAACTCTGTTTTGGTCTCATAATTTCGTCAGCCTGTGTTGCCCTCAATTTCTGTCTCCTCCTCCATGAGTGTGAAATCTGAAGGACGGCCGTTAAATACACTGGGCATGATCGTGCAGAGCCTTCTTTTGTCAAAAATAGAAGAGTTGCTCAGTTGTCATGAACAAGTACAAATCCAAGTGACACTCATTTTTTGGCCACTTGGACCACTGCGTCCAGGAGTGGCACGTAAGGGCTCCTCCTAGCGGCCAAGGGTATTCTGCACATGTGCCAGGAGATTGCGAATTCCTCATGAAATGGCGCCACCTGGAGGTTCAAACCTTAGAGTTGTGTTCAAACCTTAGCGTTTAAGAAAATCTCACTGAACAGTTCCCGCGGGTTGACTTGCCTGTGCCACTCCTTGCTCTGTGGTAAACTTAAATGGTTTAACACACGAATAATTATAACCCACAAAGGAAATGAGTGAAAGAAATAGGATAATAAATAGTTGAAGTGATAATCCATGAGAAAGACCCAAAGTTATGACAGACAGGAAAACTAAAGGCTAGAAAAAAAGTCCTACAGACTTTCACTCTTGCCTATGATGGTATAGCTTGTAGAGACCAACACTTCCTCCAAGAACAAGTAGAAATCTAGATAAAATACAGAAATCAGATGTTTGAAGGTGTTAGTGAGCAGCCAAGGCATCAGAAGTGGCGTTAGGTTTCCGTGGACATCAGTCAAGATCAATGATCACTGCCTCTGCGATATGGGATGTCAAGTTGACTGAAGCTATTTGCAGAGGCCCTAGACCCGTGCCTTCCACCCTGGTGCCGGGGTTCCTTGAACTCACATGTACGAATCTTCTCCAGAAGTGACCTCAGATTGTGCGTTCCATTATTCCATTCCTCTTGTGTCTCCTTTCCCTGGAAAGGAAGAACAGAGATCAGTGTCCCACTTTTTGTGTGTGTTTAATCTCTGGGGAGGATGAGTAGTGAGAGAGATGAACAGTTCTGGTTAGAAAATGTAACTTCTCCATCTCTCCCAGCAGAATTATTGAGTCTCCAACTTGATTCTATTAATTTACCATTGATTTAGCATATAAAGTATACTTATGGAGGGCCACAGGAAAGGGATAAAAATATCAACCTTACTATTCTCACATGTGCTGATTAGAGAAGCATTAATGTAAATTAAAAGATGTGAATTTGTTAAAATTAGATACATTTTAGTAAAAGAAAAGAAATTTTTAAAATTATGTTTATGTATTTATTTTTGGAGAGAGAGAGAGAGAGAGAAAGCAAGCTGGGGAGGGGTAGAGAGAAAGGGAGAGAGAAATCCCAAGTAGGCTCCTTGCCATCTGTGCAGAGCCCAATGTGGGGCTCGAACCATGGACTGTGAGATCATGACCTGAGCTGAAACCAAGAGTTGGATGCTTAACAGACTGAGCCACCCAGACACCCTAAATATATGTGGCTTAAGTCCCGTGGGCTTTATCATGCATGGTGCCAACTGACAATGTGGTGCTCAGACTGGCCAGGCCCCAGGCCGGCTCTGTCCTGGAAGCCAGCACTGGTGCCAGTCCCAGGAGAACCATTCTGACTGAGAGTGGGGGTGGGGGCGGGGGCTGAGTGTGCAGATCCTGGCGGGAAAACAAAAATGGCGGCATGTGTCTCCACATGACAGCATCTCTGGATGGCCTTCTCCCGCCTCGCGTCCCAACCCATTCTGATCCTGTGTCTGTATTCTTTGATTCATCCAACAGAATTAATCAAGAGCTTTCCTTGGGCCAGCCCCAGGAGGCAGTCCTGAGGAGACAGAGATGAATGAAGCAGACCTGATCTTTGGTTTGATATAACTTATGCTTCCTGGGATCACCTCTCATCTGGGCTCCGATTAAAGCACTTTGCCCCCTATTCATCAAACCCTAACAACTCCACCTGCCCTACAGACCACCATAAACCATGCATACCACATGGCCACACTGCCTACCCCCTACAGCCCCCCAGATAGTCCACTCTCCTCACTCCCCCCCCCTTGCTATGCCCATGCTTATCCCAGGCACCCACCCAAAATGCCTTCACTCCTCACTGCTGCCACTGATGCTGCTGTTCCAGTGACTCTGCCAATCTGGCACACGGAAGTGAGTGGGAGCCTGGATTTCAGAGTGGGCCAGCTGGAGTCAAATCCAGCCCATAGAAGCTGTGTAAACTTGATATGTTACCAAGGTTTTCTGACCCTCAGTTTCCTCACCTCTAAAATAGAGACGATTAAACCAGAAGCTCCCTCAGAGGAGCAATTGTGACTATAAGGTGTGTTTTGGGTGGAATTGTGTCCCTTAGAAAGACATGGAGTCCTAAGCTCCCAGTACCTCAGAATATGACCTCATTTGGAGATAGGGTCTTTACAGAGGTAATCAATAATGAGTGTTTTAGAGGTGATTAGGATCGACCCTAATCCATAGGTCTGGTGTTCTTAGAAAAGGAGACAAAGTTGGACACACACACACACACACACACACACACACGCAGGGGTGTATTTATGGGAAATGAAAGCGGAAATTGCAGTGGAGACCACCAGACGCCGGGAAAGAGGCATGAAGCAGATTCCCCCTCAGCATCTCAGAAGGAACCAGTCCTGCTGTCACCTTGCTTTCAGACTTCTAGCCTCCAGAGTAGGGACACTCTGGTGGGGTGGTCACCTTTCTGGCTGAGCTGGCAGTGATTGGCGTTTAAAGACCAGAGCAGGGAGTCTCAGCACACCTGACACAGCTCACCTGGGCTTCCGTTGGGAACCTGGGCGGTGCCCTGGGCAAAGTGTAGGTTTCAGTGTGGACACAAAGGTGAGGCTGGCCAGTCCTACGCCCTGTGTCCTGTCCCCTTCGACCCACCTGGGTGGGTCAAGGCAGGCTTTGAAGAAGCTACCTGAGAGGAAGCTTGAAGGATGCATTGGACTTTATCAGGTGGCAAGTGTGGGGAGCGGCATGTGTGTGCACAGGGGCTCCGACCTGCACAGTGAATTGGGTGAAAGATCTAGAAGTGGCTCCTTGCCCTACAAGCAAGGAGTCCGCCATGACAGAGAGGGGCAGAGCTGACTTCACCTGCCCAGCTCCCTCTTGCCTCCTGTCTCCCATTACTTATGACTTCACCCCCAGAAGACGTTCTCTGCATTTCTGGCCTAGGTCACCTGTCCAGCCTTGTTGGTGATACTGGATACCATGTCTTGCAGCCAGGGTGAGTTGAAACTCTGGGTAAGCCACAGCAGCCTGGGGACAGGGCCCGGCATGGCCAGGGCAAGGACTGGACCACCTCCAGTGGCACCAGAAAAGTCTGGGTGCCTTAGGCCACCAAAGGCAATGGCGGGAATCCACTTGGATCCCTCACGTCTGGACAGACGTTGCAGCAGAGTTGACTTACGGCAGCACTTCGGGGCCAATCAGAGATTCCTACCTCATTGCACCCACTGTATGACCTTGAGCAAGTGACTGACGTGTTCCATTTCACTTTCCATAAGCTTAAGACGAAGATGAAAATACTAGCACCCCCAACTTGGAGAGCAGGTGTGGTTGAGAAACACAGCCATGTGCCCCCCACACAGTAGGTGCCCTATTATCCACATTCCTAACTTATTCCCTAGGAAGTGGTCAGGTGGGGCTGACTGACCAGCCCCACATCCTTGACCCCCACAGAGGGAGTTGACCGGGTGAGTTATTTCGATGTTGTGTTCTCTGCCTCAGTTGTTCTTCTTGATCCGTTTCAGCAAACATGAGACACAGCTGTTGCACGGTCAGTGGCACCCAATCCTGAGGACGGCGGCCCTACTGAGGACGCACTTCCCACGGGAGCCCCTAGAGCTGGGCCTGAGTGGGGACACGGTCCTGCTCCCTTGAGCGCCACCCTCTTTATCTGGACCCACTCCACTGCCGCCTTTTCTTGGCTCCTCTCAATAAAAGTACGCAGTTGCTTTCTTGGTGCGGCCCCCCCTGCTGGGGTCTTGGACAGAGGTGGACGCTGAGGAAGGGGGACCCAGGGAGGGCTGGGTGCTGTGGGTGGAAGAGGGTGGCATGCAGACTGAAATAAGAAGGGGTATTGGGGTAAGAGGAAGAGGTTTGGGGGCCACACAGGTTGTCCATTGGGGGAATGTGGTGGGCACCTGGATCAAGCCAGGGTTGCCCAAGAGGCTATTAAGTTAGGTCCTTGTAGCCCTGAGGGGATCTCTGATGAAACCCTGAGCAGATGAAGCTACTGTCACTGCCCTGAGCTTGTAATTCCCTGCATCACCTCCAACCTCTTCCCCTTGGCCACGGTGCTTGCTGTCAACCACTTTAGTCCATTGGGACCACAACCATGCAAATAACATCAGGACGGGGTACACGGGGCGAGAGACAGCCTTCTAAGCTGGTGTCTGTTTCCCCACCATCATGCAGTGCTGGCTGCACCCTTCCAGCTCCTCACGAGGCTTCTGATTTCGAGAAGCTACAGGAGCCCTCAGAGGTGATCTTACACTTGCTTCGTTATGTAATCCCAGGGGACATGTGTGACAGGAGACCCTCACAGGGCCCCTGCCTCTGCTGTTCTCCAAATTCTCCAAGTGCAATTCAGAGACATAAACATGCTCCTCGGGTGCCCCCTGCTGTGATTCCGGGTATGGCATCCCCATCCCTACAGAGGCGTGCAGGAACCACAGGGACCCAAAGAAATGTTAAAGCACTCATGGGTCATCGTCTCCTCTTCCTTGACATGTAACCCCAGAGCGGTTCTCCTGAAGTTAATCTGATATGGCCAACTTTCCTATATCAAAATAGCAGAGGAATGAGGACTATTTAAAGAGAGAAGTAATGTAGGCAGGCAAGCGTGCATGTGTATGTGTATGTGTGCATGTGTGTGTGTGCACACGTGTGTATGTGTGGGCAAATATTAAAGATCCTTGAATTTAGAAACCTAACTTTCAGGCTAAATAGATTGCAACCCATGCAAGTGCCAAACGGAAGTATGACTATAATACAAGTTCCCCATTGCAAGAAAATGAGCTCACTGCCCCTTTGCAGTATTCTAGGCAGATTGCTTTGGTTGAGAACATTTGAAATTATTGAGAAGGCGTGGGGGTCTGGCTGGGGTTGGCCACATAAGCTATTTGCTGCTTATTCAGGGCCAAGGGAGGTTGTATTTCTCAGTGAGGAATATAAAGCCCCTGAGGAACTCAGCCTCTGTGGTTCTGGGCCCCGCTCCCAGCTCTGTAGGTATCCAAGGGAGCCTCACAATTGAGCCCCAAGGGAGCGGCTCAGACAGGACAAGAACTTGAGATCTGGGTAGAGATTGCAAACTTTTGTAATGCAGGCTATGGGCAACTTCCCTTCTCATGCCTGCTCTTCCTTCTTTTCTTATCCTTCAAGAGGAATGTTTGCATCGTGGAAGCCCAGAGGAAGCAGAAGCTGCTGGGGCTTATGCCCAAGCCAAGTTTACAGGGCATTCGCCATTGCTCAGCAGACCAAGCTGCAAGGGGGAGCCCCGCGGCTCACGCCTCATTGTGGCACAGGGACTGAGGCCTGTCCCAGTCCCAGCAGCCCAGATGAGCCAGAAAGAAGCTGTGCCTTTGCCTACCTGAGGGAGACAGAGAAAGCCTCACGGGACAGGCAACTAGCCTGAGCCACCCAGACACCCTGAATAATAGTGACTTTTAAATAGCAAAAATGGGGGCAGCTGAGTGGCTCAGTTGGTTAAGCGTCCGAATTTGGCTCCGGTCATGATCTCACAGTCTGTGAGTTCAAGCCCCCACATCGAGCTGTGTGCTGACAGCTCGGAGCCTGGAGCCTGCATCAAATTCTGTGTCTCCCTCTCTCTCTGCCTCTTCCCCTGCTCACATTCTGTCTCTCTCTCTCTCTCTCTCTCTCTCTCTCTCTCTCTCTCTCTCAAACATAAACATAAAACAAATATTTTTAAATAAAATAACAAAAAGGTTTAATTTTGATTTTCATTTTTATACCAATCCAACTGGTGGACATTTTCTAATTCATAAGTTTTGTGTCCTGTGTAAGCAATCTGTGCCAAACACAGACAGTAAGATTTTGTCCTGTTTTCTTCCTTGAGTTGTACGTTTAGGCTTATGATCCATCATGAATTAAATCTGACACATGGTGTGAGGAAGGTTTGCAGACTTTTTAACATAGCCAATTGTTCCAAGGCAATTTATTGAAAAAAATCATCCTTCCCACACTGAATGGCCTTTCCACTTTTGTCAAAAACGAAGTGACCATGTGGATGTAGTTCTATTTCTGGACTCTGGATAGTTCCACTGATCTATCCTTACGTTAATGCCATGCTATTCTGACTATTGTAACTTTGTAGTGAGTCTTGAAGGCATGTAGATAGCCCCTCCAAATTTGTTTGTAGTTTTCAAAGTTGTTTTGGCTATTGTGGGCCCTTTGCATTTAAATAGACATGTGAAACCACAATTTCCATAAACTTGTACCCCAAACTAAAAATCGTATTTGGAGTTTGATTGAATCTATAGATCAAATTGGAGGAAATTGACATCTTAAGAAAATTGCTTCCAATCCGTGAATACTATAATGTAGACCACTTAGGTCTTCATTAACTGCTCTCAGCAATGTTTTGATAGTTGTTACTGTTTGTTTTTCACATCACTTATCAAATGTATTCCTGAGATTTTGATAATTTCTGACATTATCATGAATTCGATTAATTTTATTATCTTCAAAAAGACTTTTTTAAGTTTATTTGTTTTGAGAGTATGTGAGCAGGGGAGGGACAAAGAGAGAGACAGAGAGACAGAGAGAATCCCAAGCAGGGATTTGACAGGGGCTTGAACCCATGAACCATGAGATCCTGACCTGAGCTGAAGTCGGATGTTCAACTAACTGAGCCATCCAGGTGCCCTAATTTTGAAATCTGATTGTGCAAGGGAAGTATATAGAAATATAATTGATGTTTTGTATTAATTTTGTATCCAGGAAACCATGCTAAACCCACTTATTAATCCAGTAGACACTACCAGATTTTCTACAACTCATCTCTGAACATAATTGTAATCCTTCCTCTCTCCTGCCTTTTAAATTTTTGTTCCTATTGCACTGGTTAAAACCTCCAGTAAAATGTTCAGGAGTAATGACAGTGGACATCTTTGCATTGGACCTGTTAGGAAGATATTCACCATGATGTCTGCTGGAGATTTTTTTGTAGAGGTGGCTTCTCAAACTGAGGAAATTCCCTTTGTTTTAATGTTTATTTTGAGAGAGAGAGAGAGAGAGAGAGAGAGAGAGAGAGAGAGAGAGACATCGAGCAAGCAGGGGAGGGGCAGACAGAGAGAGAGAGGGGAGACACAGAATCTGAAGCAGGCTCCAGGCTCTGAGCTGTCAGCACAGAGCCTGATGAGGGGCTCAAGCTCACGAACCACTAGATCATGACCTGAACGGAAGTCGGATGCTTAACCAACTGAGCCACCCCATTACCCCAAATTCAACTTTAAATTCTAATTTGCATGTGTTATAATTCACTCACTCATCCATGTTTGGAACTACTTATGTAGGTCATATTATTGGTCATACTTAGGCTTAATGAGAGAGAGAGAGGTAGAGTTGAATATGAGACAAAAAAAATTCTAATTTGCTTAGAACTTTTATCGTGAATTAGTGTTGAATTGTCAATGTGCTTTCTGCATCTATTAATCACATGGTTTTCCTCCTGTATTAATATGAAAATTACATTAGTTGACTTTCGAATGTTAAACCTACATTATATTCTTGGGGTAAACCCTATTTGGCTAAGATATATTATCCTTTTTACATAACTTGTTGGATTTGTTATGAGTTTGCTAAGAATTTTTGTATTGAGGCTCATGACAGATAATTGTCTAATTTTCCTTTCTTGCAGTGGGTTTGTTTGGTTTGGGGTCAGGGCGATGGTTGTCTCGTAGATGCAGTGGAAAAGTATTCTTTCCTCTTTAATTTCCTGCGAGAGGTTACATAGAATTGGTATTATGTCTTTCTTGAATATGTGGTTGCATTTACCACTAACGTGATCTAGGCCTAGAGTATTCGTGAGATTTAAACTACAAACTCAATTTCTTTCAACAATAAATAGGGCTATTTACGTTTTCTATTTCTTGTTGAGTGAACTGAAAGAAGTTGGATCTTCCAAGGAATTTGTGTTCATGTCAATCGTCCAATTTATTACCAGAAGTTGCTCATAATAATCTTACTCTTTTCTTAATACCAATAGAATCTATAGTGGCATTACCTCTTTCATTCCTGACACTGGCCATTTGTTCCTTCTCTCTTTTTCTCCTTATCAAGCTAGATGAATTTTTTGAGCTTCCCAAAGAATCAGCTTTTGGCTTAAATTTTCCCTATTATTTTTCTCTCTCCAAAGTCATTGATTCCTGCTCTATTTTGGTCATTTCCCTTCTGCTTGTACTTTTATTTGCTCTTCTTTTTCTAGTTTTTAATGTTTATTTACTTATTTATTTATTTATTTCCTTTATTTTGTGAGAGGAAGACAGAGCAGGAGTGGGGGAGGAGCAAGAGAGGGAGACGCAGAATCCGAAGCAGGCTCCAGGTTGAGCCATCAGCACTGAGGCCAACGTAGGGCTCGAACCCATGAACTGCGAGATCATGACCTGAGCCAAAGTTGGACGTTCAACTGACTGAGCCACCCAGGCGCCCCTCTAGTTTCTTCAAGTGGAAGCTGAAGTCATTGATTTAACACTTTTATCAAACACAGGCATTTTAGTCTCTAAATTTCCCTCTACGTACTGCTTTAGTTGCAGCACACGATACAAGGTCAACGCACAAAAATCAACTGTGTTTCTACATACCAGCAATGAGCTACTGGAAACCAAAATTAGAAAAACAATAGTATTTACAATAGCTCCAAGGAAATAAATGCTTAGCTATAAATCCAACAAACCTGTACAGGATCTGTATGCTGAGACGTATGTGAAGAACTTATCTATAGATTTAAAGCAATCCCCCAAACTTATCTATACATTTAACACAATCCCAATCAAAATCCCAGCAAGGTTTTTGTATAAACAAGCTGGTTCTGAAATTTATATGGAGAGGCAAATTGATAGAAAAGTCAGAATAATTTTGAAAAGGAAGACTAAAGTTGGAGGAATCACACTAACAGATTTTTCAGATGGATACAGACTACAGTAACTTTGATGATGTGGTATTGGTAAAAGGAGAGACTCACAGATCAATGGAAGAGAACACAGAGTCCAGACACAGGGGCGCCGGAATGGCTCAGTCTGTTAAGCTTCTGACTCTTGATTTTAGCTCAGGTCATGATCTCATGGTCGTGAGACAGAGCCCCTGCTTAAGAGTCTCTCTCCCACTCCCTCTGCCCTCCCCCACTCACCCACTCTCTCTCAAAGACAACAACAACAAAAAAACAAAGTCCAGATGTAGACCCATACAAATATGGCTGACTGATGGACAAAGTTGCCAAGGAAATCCACTGCAAAACAGTTTTTTCAACAAATGGTCCTAGAACAATTGGATATATATCCATATGCCCCCCCAAACCAGACGAAAAACAGAAATCTCACACTTCAAAAAAATTAACTCAAGTAGATCATAAACATAAATGTGGTATTTATAAGACTCTAAAACATTTCGCAGAAAATATAAAAGCTTTGAGAACCAGGGCTAGACAAAGGTTTCTTAAATGTGACACCAAAGAGTACAATCCATAAAAAAAAAAAAAAAAAAAAAAAAAAAAAGAATGATAAATTGGGACTCCACCAAAATTAAATTTTTTGCTCTATGAAAAACACCATTAAGTGAATGAAAAGGAAAGCTGCGGACCAAGAAAAAAAAATACTGCCAAGCACATATTGACAGCAGATTTGCACCCGTAATACATAAAGATGATAAACTCAACGGTAAGAAAACAACCCAATTGACAAATGAACAAAAGCCTTGAACAGACACTTCAACTGAGATATGCAGATGGCAAATAAGCACGTGGAAAAATGCTCACCACCATCAGCCATTAGCAGAATGTGAACTAAAACAACGATGAGGGGCGCCTGGGGTGGCTCAGTCCATTGAGCGAGCGACTCTTGATGTTTGGCTCAGGTGGGCTCAAACCTCCTGCCCCCCTTCCCTGTCAGGCTCAGCATGGAGTGTGGGGCATGCTTGGGATTCTCTCTCTCCCTCTCCCTCTGCACATCCCCCACTGCCTCTCTCAAAAAACAAAAAACAAAAAACAAAAAACAAAACCCTTTAAAACCATGATGAGATTTCACTACATATCAGAATGGCTAAAATAAGAAAATACTGCCAACACCAAATGCTGGTGAAGGTCGTGGCAACTATAACTACCTTTTGGCTGAACAACTTCCTCTCAAACACAAAAATGCTCAGAAAAAGTAATATTTTGACAATGTGATTTTAGGTGGAGACACACTCACCAATGAACTCACCACAACAGCTTCCAGGGCATACAGAACAAATTGGGATCGTGCACCATATTTGAATGAACTGTCAAAGGTTTCGTTTTTATTTTGAGATTGTGGCAGAGGGGCAGAGAGAGAAGGAATGACAGAGAATCCTAATCAGCGAAAAGCCCCATGCGGGGCTCGAACTCCCAAACCGTGAGATCATGACCTGAGCGAATGTCAGACTTAACCGACAGAGGCACCCAGAACTCCAGATGGTTTTTTGTTTTTTTTTTTTTATGGGTAGATTCCTCTGAACTTCAGTCTATTGTCTGTGTTCGCTAGTTCCTCATTTTCAGACACTCTTGAATTTAGCCTTTATTTTGTCCTAAAGCTGGGGTCAGCAAACTTTCTGTAGGGGGTCCTAGTAAATCTTTTCAGCTCTGTGCGCCGTCAGGCTTTGCTTGCAACTACTTACTCCGCCCTCGGCAGAGCAGCCAGAGACGAGGCATTTGCTGCAATTGGGAAGGTTCCAATAAAACTTTACAAAAACACACTGAGGTTTGATTTGGCCCCTGAGGCCACGGTTCGCCAACTTTCGTTCTGGGGGCTGGAGCGGACGATAAGCAACTAGCCACTGCACACGGAGAGCACAGCATGCAGCCATGGGACGGGCCCTGGGCCAGCTTCCACGGACACTAAGCATTTACTTAGCAGCTACATGGTTTTGTCGGAGAAACATTCCAACTGCTTGCAAGCGCTGGTCCCAAGGTGGTTTCAGGAGACATCTTTGTAATCAGAGCTCCTGCTTCAGCAGCGTGCACGCGTTCTCAGGTCCTTTGACCGTCCATGCGGCAAGCGTGGAGCCTGCAGGGCCGAGGGACTGTCTTAGGTGGCAGAGCTGTGTCAAGAGCCCAGTCCTCCTGACCTCGACCCCACGTCTTTCCCATTGGGCAAGCTCCCTTTTACAAACAGGGAGCTCCCCCGAAAGTCAGAAGTATCTTCGCTTGCCCCATCGCGCGAGCAACTCAAGTGTTTCTCAGCGTGGCCCAAAGACGGCATCACAATCACCCGCTGCGTCAGCCGGAAGCATACTCCAGGGAGAGGAACAGCGCCTTGGTCCCCGGCCCATCGGTGGCCTGAGACACACGGCTGCGGGGCCGAGGGCCAGGGGCATCCTGCCAAGGCCCCCACCTCTACAATACCCACAGCAGGCTTAAAGGAACAGACTTTATTAATCTAGCTCTCAAACACTAGAGGCTAAAATTCAGCTGAATTCTAACAGTCTATTTACAGAGCGCTGTCTGCAGGCCAGGTGGGCTGGGCAGGTTCTCCCCAACCACCCGCCAAGTGCAGCTTCCAAACAGGCCTGCGCCACTTGCCACCCCCGGCGCACAGAGGACATTTATATACACACAGCCAAACCCCTGGAGACGGAACACCAGGCAGGATGGCCCCAGACCAACAGAGAGGCGGACACACAGACACACGCAGGGGTGGAGACTGCTGGGAACGCCTGGGGGCCTCAGTACTTCTTCAGGCCATAGGCCAGGCTGCTGGGGACCCTGGGGCCCAGCAGGGGCGGCGAGTTCCAGACGGCAGAGCTGGTGCGCTTGTGGTAGCGAGGCTTGCTCTTCTTGAAGATGTCCTCCAAGTCCAGCGGGAGGATGGTTCCAAAGAGCTCGAGCAGGTTTGGGGGGTGGTGGTACTGGTGGATGATGGCCTGGCTTAGCTGAGTGCCTGCAGGGGACACGGAGGGTCGAGTCACTGCCTTGGGGCTCCTCAGGAGCCTCCCCATCCCCTGACCCCTTGTCCCCTTCCCCACCGCAGCCACATCAGCTCCTCTCTCAGAGCCCTCTTCCTCTCCCCTTTTCCCTGAAAAGCCTTTTTTTTTTTTTTTTTTTTAAGTTTATTTTGAAGAGAGAGAGAGAGCGAGCGAGCACGCATGCAGGGGAAGGGCAGAGAGAGACGGGATAGAGGATCCAAAGCAGGCTCGGCGCGGACAGCAGCAAACCTGATGCGGGGCTGAAACTCACAACCCGTGAGACTATGACCTGAGCCCAAGTCGGACGCTTAACCGAGCCGCCCAGGCGCCCTCGTGAAAACGCTCTTATTGCCTGTTCCTGCTGCCATGTTCCAGCAGCTTAGCCTGAACACAGGTCCTCAAGTGCTCACCTGGGCCAGGCAACCACAACCCCACAACCACGAGGGAGGCAGCTCCTTTATTCTCCCCATTTCAGAAGGCAGGGCGGGGAGGGGGGGACTTGCCCAAAGGCAAGTAGCTCGTGACTGGGGGAGCTGGGGTCTGGAGACCCGTCCAGCTCCGAAACTTCATACGCTGCCATCCTTGACTGCTGGGGTTGGCTACTTCTCTCACCGGCTTCCAGGTCCCACGGCACAGGGTGCAGGCTGAGGGGATCCCTGAGCCGAGGCACACAGCCCTGGTGACAAGGCCTCAGGAGGACCCTGGAGGTCAGGACGTAGGACAGGTGCCCAGCATTGCTCTGCACCAGGCCTTAGGAACGAGCACCAACTCTCTTCATCCTAAACTCTCTTCATCCTAAATAACCCTTCTCAGCTGGGTCCTAGTAACACCCCCATTTCACAGATGAGAATGCAGGGAATTTAGGGAAGCTGGTGACGGTCAACCACCACTAGGTGGCTCCGGCCATACTGACCCCTGCCTGCTGCTACCTCCCAAATGCCCTGATGTCAATAGTTAAGGGGACTAAGATTCTGCCTAGCGTGGAGTTCAACTGAGGTGACACCAAAGTAGCTGTCTCCTGCAGAGTGCTGTCCCCCAATGGGCCTCTGGGCCCTTCTCTCTGGGGAGTGAGTGGGCACCAAGCTGACCCCCAGCTCTGTAAACTCTATGAAGTGCCCACCGTATACGTACTGGCCCCGCTCCCTTGTCACCAGGTCTGTGGTGGCCTGCTCACACACACCCATGCTCCCGTTTAAATGCTGGGGCTTGTAAACTGGGGTCAAATCTTGCTCAAGTGGCCCTGCCTCAGGGCTTTCCTCCCCAGCTGCTGGAACCCCCAGGTCCAGCTCTCGGCGCACTGCCTAAAACCGGTAACTACTCTTGGCGGTATTCCTACTCCAAGCTGCTTACTTGGGTCCAACTCTCATCTGGCCCACTGGGTGAGGCTCCAAGGGGCGGCGTAGAGTCTGAGCTGGAACACCCAGCCCCATGCCTGTCGGCAGCCAGCCACAATTTAACACTTTTGTTGAGAACAGAGGCACCCAATACCGTAGTTCTGGTCCCCAGTTCAACCCACTGGCCACAGAGGGCCCACCCTTCCCTGGGTGCATCCCAAGGCCCAATACAAGCCCAATACAAGCTGCCAGCCCCTGACGACAACAGCCTCCTGATACCCACAGCTGCCGACCCACCACCTCCAGGGTCCCAGATGTTGCAAGTGAGGAGCCAGGTCTCCCGGGGAATTCCGGGCCCTGCTTACCTCTGGCCCAGGTGGGGATGGGCTTGCGGGGATGGGCCTCGTCATCGGTGGAATCATCGCTATTCAGATCCATCCCGTAGTTATCCGGGTTGATCTTGGGGGGCGGCCTGTGCCCCTGTGGAGTCATCTGATAGGAGGTACAAGCTGGAGACTGGAGAAGATAAACATGGCTGTCAGCTCCTGTCCCCACACTCCCGAGCTGTCAGCATGGAGCCTGACGTGGGGCTCGAACTCACAAACCGTGAGATCATAACCCATGCCAAAGTCGCTTAAGTGACTCAGCCACCGAGGTGCCCCTCTTTTCTCTTAAATGTTTATTTACTTTTAAGAGAGAGAGACAGAGAGAAAGAGAGCACAAGCTGGGGAGGGGCAGAGAGAGAAGAAGACGCACAATCCCAAGGAGGCTCCAGGCTCTGAGCTGTCAGCACAGAGCCCAACTCAGAGCATGAACTCACAAACCGTGAGACTGACCCAATCCGAAATTGGACGCTTAACTGACTAGCCACCCAGGCACCCCTGTTATCTTCCTTTTTCAAGTTAAAGTATGCTGCAAACATTCCTCCAGGTCAGTGTTTCTCCTTCAAACAGCTCCAGGGTACTCTCCTGGGCACCCCATGATTCGTACTTTAACCATCTGTTAGAGATGAACGTTTGGCTCCCTTCCAAGGTCTCAACGTCATAAACTACGTTGCCCTGAAAACTCTCCCGCATACGTTTTGTTAACAAGCGTTAAGCTGGCAGTAGCCTACATGTTCACCAGTAAGGGCTTGTTAAAGAAATTCTGGTGTAAGTAATTGCCATCAACTGCACAGCCATCAAATATGAGATTTACAAGTGCTGGAACAGAGAGGTCCACAACTCACTAAATGAAAGGGAAAATAGGGAGAAAAAAAATCAAAATGCCAAATGGCATATGGTATAGACTAAATGTTGTGTGGGTATCCCCCACCCCCCCCAATTCTTCTGTTAAATCCGACCCCGCAATGTGATGGTATTGGGAGGTGGAGCCTTGGGGAGGTGATTAGGTCACAAGGCTGGAGGCCCCATGAGTGAGATTAGTGCCCTTAGAACAGAGACCCCAGAGAGCCCCCTCTCCCCCTCTACCACAGGGGACACAGGGAGAAGACTGTCACCAAACACCGAATCTGCTGCTGCCTTGACCTTGGACTTCTGGCCTCCAGAACTGCTGTTTAAGCCAGCCAGTCTGTAGCAATGTGTGACGGCAGCCTGAACAGACTAAGACAGTACGTGTAGACAGTGCCCATTTAAAACTGGGCCTGTGTGTGTACGTGCATGTGTGTAGGTTTATATGGGTAAACATACAGAAAGATCTACACCAGATTAGAGTTTTCCTCTAAGGGTACCTTTCCTTTTCTTTACACTCTTTAAAAAAGTTTAGTTTCTTCTTCTTCTTCTTTTTTTTTTTTTTTTTTAACAACAAATTCTACTTTTACAGCAAGGAAATACACCTTTCGAAAAGGGTAAAACCACTTGGGCCAACCGTATCCTTCCTTTCGCATGGTCCTCATCTGTATCTGTGGCTCCAACCAGCGGGGAGTGAATAACCAGAGCTGGAGGGGCCCTCTCCACTTGGCTGCCCGGCCTCACCTGCACGTCCACGGTCACATTCAGGCCTTTGCTGGCCGCCGCGGCCTCCCTGGCTTTCCTCTGCTGCTCCTCCAGCAGCCGCTCCTCGGCCAGGCGTTGCTGCTCTTCCTGGGGCCCCAGGGGCGGCCGGATATTAGAGATGGTGCATGTGTGAGCCCCTCGCCCCCCCCCCCCCCCCCCCCCCCCGCCAACCCCGCACGGCAGGGCAGGCAAGGCTGCTCCCGGACCGGGAGCCACCAGGCTGGCCCGGAGCTCGGCGCAGACCCCGCAGGAGCCCCAGGCCCGCTCCCCTTTACCTTTTTCTTCTTCTCCTCCAGCTCCCTCTCCAGCCGCAGGGCCTTCTCCTTCTCCTGCAGCTCCCTGAGGACCAAGCAAGAGCCCGTCGGCCCAGGGAGCCGCCTCCTGGCCCAGAGCCCAAAAAGAAAAGGGCCTGTCCTTTTGCAAACCCCCAAGTGGAGGAGGGGGCTGCCTCCTGGCGACGGCTACGTGTGCCCCTTCCACGTGCTCACAGGAAGGCGGGTGTGTGACGACAGGGTGCCGCCTCGGCCAGCTGGGCAGCGGGCCCCTCACCTCTCGGCCTGGAGCCGCTCCTGCTCCCTCCTGCGTTCGTGCTCCCGCTGCTCCGCCAGCCTCTTGGCCTCGGCCGCCCTGCGCAGCCGCTCCTGCTCCTCCTCCCTCTTCTTCTGCAGCAGCTCCTGGTGCTGCCGCTCTTCCTCATCCTGTGAACGGAGCGCCAGGTCAGGGCCCTTGAGGCCAGCCCTGGGCTGGTGAAGCCAGGGAGGAGGTCTGGGAAGGAGGGAAGAGAGGCCACAGGGCCTGCTCCCTCCCAGAAGCGACGCCCGCCCCCCCCCCCCCCCCGAGCCAGGCTCCCCAAGAATCGCCATGAAAAGGCATCTCGTGAAAATCACCTTTTTTTTTTAAGCTCATTTATTTTGAGAGAGACGGAGTCAGCACGGGCAGGGGAGGGGGGTGGACAGACATGGGGACAGAAAGAATCCCAAGCAGGCTCTGCACTGTCAGCGTAGAGCCCAACGCGGGGCTCAAACTCATGAAACCGTGAGATCATGACCTGAGCCGGAATCAAGAGTCGGACGCCCAACCCACTGAACCACCTGGGCGCCCCATGAAAGAAAACTGCTTTATATGCAGCTGCAAAGCCAGCAGTCAAGGGTAGAGACTGGAGCCAGACTTCACCAGCCGGTGTGACACCGGGCAAGTGGCTTCAGCTCTCTGGCCTCAGTTTCCTCATTGATAAAACAGGAACAATAGTAACGACTACACCTCATGAAGTTACCGAGTTCGTACACAGAACATAGAACGGTGTCTGACACACAGAAAACACTAAGTAAATTTTGGTTATTAGTATTATAATCCCCTAATGACACATCTGCGTTCCCTATCGTCCTGAGATAGACAACTCCCAGGGAGAGGTAGGTCCCTACTCTCACAGGCAAAACATTCAACCCTCACACCGACCCTGTCGGGTAGACGCTAAGGTTCCCCGAGGGAATCAAAGCCCAGAAAGGTCAAGGAACCCGCCCAGGGTCACCCGACTGGGAAGTGGCAGAGCTGAGACTGAAGGTCTGGCTCTGGAGTCCATCCACTTGACCCTTGAACTGCCACCTGCAGGAGGCAGGTTAAGGTCGCCATTCACGTCCCCAGGGTATTTGTGGGAACTCCTCAGGACTTAAAGCAACAAGAGCCGCTACAACCAACCCAACAAAGTGGGGCGTGTCTGGCGACCCTGGGGGGGGGGGGGGGGGAGGGGCCTTCTGCGTCCTTGATATGCGAGCCCCTCTGCCCATGAACCTGTTGTAGCCGCCTGAGCCTCCGCGCCTCCTCCTCCTGCTTGCGGCGCGCCTCCACCTCCTCCATCTTCTTGGCTGCTGCCTTCTTCTTGGCTTTCTCTTCCGCCAGCCGCTCCTCCTTAACCTACAGGGCCCATCCACATGTGCCCATTAGAGCCCCCTCCTCACTCAGCCCTGCAGCGCGGGGCCCGGAACTGCACCCCCTGCCCCTGCGAACCGGGCCTGTTCCCCACAGCCCGGGGAGGAGGGGGGAGAGGGGAAGGGGGGGGGGAACACCCAGAAACCACAGCCACCGAGTGGGACCTGCTTGGGGCCCGCCAGGGTGCAGCCCACCCCGAAACCTGGCCGCCCACCAGCCTGAGGCGCGCACCTTCTCGGTCTTCTCGTCGATCTGAGCAAACTTCTGCTCGATCTGCTTCTTCTTCTCCTCCTTCATCTGCTCCACCCGCTCCCGGGCCTGCAGCACCTTGCGGAGGCGCTCCTCCCGCTTCCTGCGGACACAGGGCGGGCGGTCGTACCCGGGGGGCGGGGCCAGGGCCCGGGGGGCGGGGCCAGGAGCTGGACCACTTACAGCTTCACCTCCTCCAGCCGCCGCCGCTTGTCCTCCTCCACCTTCTGCCTGCGGAGCTGCTCCGCCTCCTCCTTCCTCCGCAGGTTCTCCAGGCGCTGCCGCTCCTTCTCCTGAGGCGGGTGGGGCGGGGGGGGGGGGGGGGGGGGGGGTGGTGAGCGAGGCCCACAGGCCCCAGCCAGCCTGTTACAGAGGCAGAGTCACCCCCAAAACATGCCTTCCTTCCCAACCAGACTGTGGCCTGGGGCTTTGGTCATTCTGGTGGGCAGCCTCCCAAGCACCCTTGACTGAGCCCTGCCAAGTCGCAGCGGCACAAAAATCAGGGTTCGAAATTGGACAGATGGCTCTGATTATAACTATATTAAAGTGTACTTGAGAAGAGAAGGAAGATTGACATCATAGAGGGACAGACAGCTGTAAAAGTTGTGGTTAACATCTATAAAGGGGTGCTGGGTACATAAGCGTTAATTTATTATTTCTATGCGTTGTAACGTTTATACTTCGTGTACACACACTTTTATGTTTCTCAATATATGGAAAAAACATATGGCCAAATGCTAACATAGATTACTATAGGCTGGCGAGATATGTTAAGGATGGTATATTTTCCTTCATTTTCCAAACTTCCTGTGATACAGGCACCTAACGATTCTAACAGCAGCTTCTTAAAAGTACTAGTTGGTTGTTTAGCAGATTAGTGCTGGAACCCTACCCCTCTGCATGCCCAGAAAGCCCCACGGGCACGGCAGCCAGAGGGCATAGGCGGGGGCTCCAAGCTTTTCTTGGCTAAGGACAAGACTGGTACTTTCGCCCTGATGGCCAGGGCATGAGGTGGGGGCTGGGACCTGGGCCAGAGCCCCCCCCCCCATCACCCTCACCTGGCTCCCATCAGACTCTCATCTCTGTGCTCTGCCACCCAGAGCACCCATCTCTGTGCTCTGCTCTGTCCCTCTCCCTGCATTAGTGACTGTCCATTTCTCCTTGGCCTCTGACCTTGACTGCAGATTTCCCACCTAGAAGTCTGGCCCCAAGGGAATACAACCCTAAAGATGGAGAGAAGGGCTCCTCTGGTTGTGAGGAAGACACATCTGCTTCTGCCACTGAAGGTGGCCATAAAACTGGACTACATAGAAGAGCTGTGTGAGGCCGATGTGAGCAGGCGGAGGGGAAGACCAGGCTGTGAAGCATCACTGGGCCAGCAGAAATTTACCATTGTTTTCCCCTCTAGCCTAAACTCAATGAAGTCTGAAACCCCAAAGGGATCTGTGGGGTACAGACAGACAGAACTCTGGGAGAGGCCCTTTAAATCTCACCTAAGGAGTGGGAAGGGGGAGTCTCATGCTCAGAGTATGCAAAAACCCCAATTTTTGTTTGTTCTTTTCTTCTTCCTCTCGTGCCCCAGGCCACAAACAACCCTGTGGCAATGGGACAGCAACAGTTACAAGAACTTGCAGAGGCAAAACTCTGGGGGAGGGGGAGCTTCCTCTCCACACTACGGAGCTGTGATCCCCAAAGGTGACGAATGCTGTTGCTTTTTTCTGCCTCCCTACCAGGTGACCCCAGATGCGGTCGTGGAAACACGCGGTAGAGCAGGGTGACAGAAGCCCCAGCTTCCTGGCTGGAGGACGGAGAGCGGGAGCCCCCGGAGAGGTGAAATGTACTAGATGCGTGGAGAAAATGACACCCTGTGGTTGTTTGTGAACTCCTAGGCTCAGCCCCAAGCTGCAGATGCATGGATCTGACCATCTAACTATTATACCAAAAACTCTGAGAATTAAACTCACAGACCACCTGCCAGATCCCATCCTGACCACTGACCAGCACAGCCAGGGCAGATCCAAGAGTACCACAAAGGCTTTGAAATCGGGACACTGGAACCATGTCCCACAGAAGGAGGGCTGGGACCTGCAGCCTGAACCAAACCAGGTGGGTCGCTGTTAGAGCAAGATACCAACATTCTCTCTATGACAACATGCGGCCTCATAACGCAATATGCAAAATGGCCAGGATATAATCCAAAACCACTCAGCACACAAAGAACTAGGAAAATCTCAACTCCCACGTGAAGACGATCAGCAGCCACCAACATCAAGGTGACAGATTGTTAGACGTATCTGACAAAGACATCAAAGCCACTATTATAGAAATACTTCAACAGTAATACATTCTTCAGACAATTGGCGAAACAGAAAATCTCACTGCAAGCCACTTCAGCGGTCGCTATCACTACCTGGGAGGCCGTTTTGTGCCTCCTGCTCTGGAAAAGAAGTACCGGCTGAACTTGCCACCCTACCCTGACACTGAGTGCTTCTACCGTCGGCAGTGAGGGAAGACGGGCGGGCGTCCTTCCCAATAAAGACTTAGCGCCCCCTCCCAGCGCCGTGGGGTCCTGGGAGCTGTTCTGGCAATAAAGGTTACTGGGTGGCAGGAGCTGGAGAGAAAAACAAAAAAACAGAAAATCTCAGCAAGAAGATCTAGAAAAAAGCAAAATGGAAATTTCAGAACTCAAAAGACAATAACGGAAATAAGAAACTCAGTGCATGGGTCCAAGGGCAGAATGGAAAAGACAGACAGATGTCAGTAAACGTACAGATCGATCAATAAAATGTATCTGATCCCAACAGAGAGAAAAAGCTATGGAAGAGAAATGAACAGAGCCCAAAGGACTGTGACGACACAGAACGATCCACCACCGGCGTGGGTGTCATCGTCACCCATGATAGAGGGGAAAGAATGCAACAATGAAACAGAATTTCTTAGAAATAATGGCTGAAAACGCTCCAAGTTTGGCAGAAGGTATAACTTGACTGGTCACCCAACCAGCAGGGGGCCAACTTCCACCCACTGCTCTGCGGTGGGGAAAGCACTTTGCCTTCTCTTTCTGCCCCAAGTGCCCACCAGACTCCTGCTTCCAATTGGGCTCAGCAAAATGTGTTTTACCCCCGACGTTTGGGTGCTAAAATTTCCCAGCACAGGTCAGAGAAATGATCCTGTGCATTGGAAATTTTGTAGAAGCAAGATTTGTTCATGTCATAGAATCCAAGTTCACCCTCTGCCCCAACCCTCCAAGGTGGGCTGGGTTGACGCTGCTCCCAAAGGCCACCATCAAGGCCAAGGCGGTGGATGAGAAAACCAAAAGCTTATTTAGTCCCTTCGGCCTCCAGGGGCCTCGATCGAGCAGTCTGTCTACCAATCACTAAAAACCACCTCCTACTGAGTCCTGTGCTAGGTGCTTGATGCACATGACTCTGGTTCACTCGTTTCTATGAACGGACCTCTGATCTCATTTTGTAGCCAAGGAAACTCAGCCAAAAGTTAGGAAACTAGTCCAAGGTCTCAAGGTCCCTGCGATCTACTTAGGCCCCTGCCTCCTAACTAAGAACTGTCCCACTGCCACCAGATGCCCTGTGCAGGGATCTGGGTTCCCCAAAGCAGGAAAAGGCAGCTCCCTGGACCTCTTGGTCATCCCCATAAAGCCGGCCAGGCTCCCATCAGGCTGTGTGCGACATGGGAGTTCTCTGTAGGAAGAGCAAGTCGGAGTCCAGTTCACTGCTGTGAGCCCAGGTGCCTAGCAGGGGCCTAGCACACAAGTAGGTGTGTAAGGCCACACAGCCTGCTTGCTCGCATATTGGAAGGCATGCCAGTGCCTCGTTCACACAGAGGGGACCAGCCTCCTTGCAGCACAGGCAAGTTCAAGGCCTACCTGTCTAGCGGCTGAGAAGCCCCTTGACCCGCCAAGCCCCAGGCCCTCGGCTAGAGGCAGAAGCCCTCCTAATAGGAGGCCCTTCAAAGCGCCAGTGGGAACAGAGGAACCCAGGGGCTGCAGCCTTGTAACCTGGGAGACCCCAGGGAGCCAAGACTGCAGGCTGAGCAGATCCCAGCCGTGTGGGGCTCCCTCCTCAGGGTCCGTGGCCTGGCTCAGCTCTGAGGTATCTGAGAAGAGAACAGCTTCTGTGGCCTTCTCTCCAGAGGCTGCTGGTGGTGGTTCTACCGCTACCCCCACAGGACCCAGCCTACAACCATGGTCTCCCCCCCCGCTGCTCTGCGCCTCAAGGCAGTAGCTCAGGTCTGTGACCCAATAAACCTCAGTGGCTCTGGGGACCAGAGACCACCTGTCTGTTCTCTTCGCAGCCCCAGACCCTGAGGGGAAACCCGGGGCCGGGGAGGGAGGTGCTGTGGGGAAATCCAAGCTGTGGCCCCGGTAAACAGCAGCAGGCCGCACCCCCTCTGCCTCCTCTTGCTTCAGGGAGGCTCTGAGATGGAGACTCGGCCTCCTGGGGGCAGAGACAAGGGCAGAGAGGACTGGCCCCGCAGAGGGAGGGCAGCCAGAATGGCTGCGCGCCTCCAGGCAGCCACCCCCTTTACCACTCCCGTTCCACCTTTGGTGTTAGTGCTTCTACAGGTGCAGGTGGGTTTGCAGGAACAGGGCTACGGCAGGTAAGTGCTAGGGGGAGCTAGGTTACAAGGACAGGAGAAGGCTTTACTTACAACGAAGCTGCACTGTGGAGGAGAGGAGACAAGGAAAAAGCCAGGAGTTAATGCCAGGCTTGGGGACGTCCGGAAAGCAGGCCACCCTCTTGGCTACGCCAGAGTCTGCGTGGGGCCTGTGCCCTCTCATCGGCAGCCCCCCACCCCCCCCCCCTCTCACCAGCCCTCATCCTCAGCGAGCACAGCGTCCACGGGTGTCCCTCGCCTTAACTACTCAAGCCTCCGGAGGGGGTGTGGGGAGTGTGGGGGGTGGGGGGATGGATGGTCACGGCCATGGCCAGCCACACTATTTCTACTACCAGCTCAGGGCTCAAGACCCAGGAGTCACGCTGAGCCAGCTGAGCCTCTGAGCTGCACTGCAGAGCCCAAGAAGCCAGAACAGTCCTCAAACGTTGAGGCGGCCCAAGACCGTAGAGGCTGGAGCTGGCCCTTGACCGGTGCCAGGTCCCAGCTGCCTTGGCCCAGATCCACACCACTCCCAGCGGCCTAGGGGACAGACCGGAGCCCTCAGCCATGCTGCCCGGCTCTAGCAAAGCACGGCCAGGGGTCCGGGCTCCCTCACCTTAGGGTCCACGCGCAGGGGAGTGTTGCGCTTAATGAAGGATTTCATGACACTGCTGCGGGGGGCTGAGGTCGGAGTCATGAGCATTTGGTTCCTCTGCACGGTGTGCAGGAAGGTCCGGAGGGGCCGCACCACCTGTGGAGGAGGTAAGGGTGCAGGGTGAGGACTCCTGGGCATGGCGGGGGCCCCAAGGGGGGGGGGTGGTGGACAGAGGCCCACTCACCTTGCTGGCCGGGCAGGGTGGGGAAGGGGTCTTGCTCCTGGGGGGCTGCAGCTCCTCGTCCTCCAGCTGCGGCTCCTCGTCCAGCTCACTCACGGCCTGCTTGTAGCTGCGCTTCCTCCTGCCGCAGCAGGGTGGAAGCAGCGTCACGGGGCCGACCCCGGTACCCTCCCCAGGGCCCTGGCCACACCCCATTAGAGGTCACCCTGTGAATAGAACTGGGCCCAGCTCATAGGGCACCAGACTGAGAGGCGCTGCAGAGGTGGGGCCTTCCTGACCAAGTGACCAGTCCTAGGTCACACGGCCAGGAGGATGCAGAGGGTGGGGCCTAGGATCTGGTCACCCACTCCCAGGCCCGCTTTGTCTCATAGCGGCGAGCCACCTCCAGCACTAGGCCCCACCCCTGACCACATTCCCACCTCCCCACCCCACCACCGAACAAGGACCTGAGGTTCATCCCCCTCTGGGCCCCTCAGAAGAGTCGCCCATACGCCCCTACCCAGATGCAAACCTGACACTCTGGGGTGGCTCCTTGGGGCCATCTGCTTGGTCAGTCTTGGGCTCTGTGAAGAGAGCAATTTTGGTGAGGCCGCAGGAACAGCTCGGAGGGGTCGGGGGAAAGTGTCCTCCAGCGGCAGCCACGGCGGGGGCAAGGCTCTCTTCCTGGCAGATCCCAGGGTGGCCAGCGGCAGAAGCCATCGGCCTTAGCACCAACCGGCCTTGAGAAATCTGTGCAAGTCCGGAGCCCAGCATACGATCCCCAGCCCGTGGACCCCTCACCCCCATGCCTGGCCTCTGGGATGAGAACAGGAGGACGATCCCACTGAGGTGGCCCCACCGTGTCCCGCCCCACCTCTAACACTGACAGCTAGGGGGTACCTTTCAGGAGCAGAAGCCCGGAAAACTGTAGACTCTAACAGACCTCTCAACAGGCTTCAAAATCCCACCCCTCCAGGCCTATCAGCTGAGGCTGCCATGACAGGAGGAGGGGAGGGCTTCCTGTACAGGGTCCACACATGGGGCATGGGGTCAGTCTGTTTTGCTTCACTGCTCGGGGAAGCACCAGTTCGCCCCTAGCCGTTTAACCTTGCAGGGACCTTGCAGCTCGCCCGTGGGCTACGGCGCTGGAGCGGCCCTTGTCGCTGACTCCATCCCAAAGCTGGGGAAGCTGTGGACCAAGACCTCACGGCCACAGTGCTCTTCCCACTGAGGAGACGTGAGCCAGACGCTGGGCCACCCCTGGCGGCCTGGGAGTGCCAGAGCCCGTAGCTCTCCTGCTCTCTTCACACCGGGGACCCACGAAGGTGAGAAGTGAGCCAGCGGCAGAGACATCACACGAGGCCAGGTGTTCACACCCCAGCACAGACCTCCTCCCCCTGCCCCCCCGGGGAGGGGCCCAAGTCTGCGACCTGGCGCATTCAGTCACTACCCCAGTTCAAGCGCCCCACCCTCACCTCACCCGACTTCACACACCAACTGGCCTCGGCCACTCACGTGGCACTCGGCGACCGCTCCAACCAAAAGGTGGGCGATGAAACCTGCAGACCCAAAGATCCACGCCCCACCCTGGGTCTCGCTTACCTCTGGCTGGAGAGCCCAGGAAATGGGCCTCCCTCTCCCCCAAAAGAAAGTCAGGTCAAGGCCACCAAGGCCAGCACGACCCTGGGTATCTGCACACGGCAGGAAGACTCACCTTGCCGTCCTTTGGAGGGCGTCTCCTGGCCACCAGCCACAGGCTGCGAGCCAGGTGTGCTAATGGCGATCTTGGTGGCACTGCGGGGCCACAGGGTACTCCTGTCTTGCTTGGGGCCCTGGGGGAAGTGGGGGGGGGGGGAGGGGAGGAACTGAGGCTTTGGGGTCTGCACCTGGGCCTCAGGGGCCCTTGAGCCCTCCCCTCCCCGGCCTGCTCGCCTTACCTCTGGCTCAGCCGCCTGTGCAGGCTCGGCCTCCTCGCTGGGCCGCTTCTGCTCAGGGCTGAAAGCAGAGCAAGAGGTATGTGGGACCCGCCCAGCCAGCCTGAGTCCTCCTCACAAGAGCACCTCCCCACCCGTCAGACGCCCCGGTCTGGGTCACAAACCCACAGCGCCACCCGGGACAAGAGGACAGCAGCCAGAGCCAGGGGCTCCCTGGAGTGTCTGCGGCCTGGGCAGACGAGGGAGGTCAGCTTCTGAATTCGGTGGCACTCACCCCATCAGGGCTTGGTTCGGCATGTCAGCCGTTTGCCGGCTCCACCCCGACCCCTCGCGCCCCCATGGGTCACTGTCTGGTCCCTTGTGAGGCCTGCTCTCCATTCGCGGGAGGGCCAGCAAAGCCAGCGTGCCTACCCGGTTTCCCTGTCTCCCTACCTCAAGCACTGACCCTCTGCCCCAAAGCAGGGGCAGGAGGACCCTAGTTTTAGTGATGGCAAGATGTGGCCTCAAGGAAAAGCGGTGCTGGGGTGTGATTGGGGTGCAGGGAGCACGCGCGGCCGCCCTGCCGCCCCCTTTCCACCACAATAGGCACGTGGCTCCTCAAGTTCGCAGCAGGCCTCTGGATTGGACTCCCATGGAGCCCACACCCTAGGGTAAGGCTTGGAAGAGTCAAGGCCAGGCCAGAGCTGACGCCTGTGTCGTTTGCTGCCTGGTTAGAATGGGGGGAGGCATGGCCGCAGGACCAGGCAGTCCCCACAAGGAGGGAACGCTGGGCACGGGAAATGCTTCCACTCCTGGGACTCACCTAGACAGGAATCCACGTGCCCTGCCCAGCCCTGGAAAGGTTCCCCAGACCCTGGAACTGAACTCACCCAACTTTCTGGGGCACCTCAATATTCAGGAGCCTCTCCAGGTAACTGTGACCTGAGGGGAAAACAAAGGAATGAATGATGCCTCAGAAACTGGCCAGGTGTCACTGCTCGTGGTGCCGGGAGCCATGTGCTGGTTGGGAGCTTGGCCACTCTTCAGCTACAGCCAGACCTCTCCTCCCCAGAGACCACCCTTCCCTTCACCGGGTACAGAGACCCTGCCTGCCTGAGCAAATTCCCTCTGCTCCTAGCATCCTCGATAGAGCTGTTGGCTTTATGTCTCCTATTCCCTATCTGGCAACCTGGGCCCGTCTGAGAGCACACCTTGGCTCCTTCACCGGGCCGGGAATACCTTGGGAAGAGAAACCATGTCTGCCTCCAGGTCCCCAACATCCAGCATGGGGTCCAACACAAAGCAGCTTATTCATTCAACAATTATTCTTTGAGGGCCCCTGAGGCCCTGGGGACCCAACAGTGAGAAAGACCAACAGAGCCACTATGTAGCCTACATAACCATCCAACAATCCTGTAAAAGACACGTGGTATGTGTGATGACAGAAAAGAGCAGAAGATTTTGAAAGGCTACGGGGAGCCGAACTGGTCTAGAGGCTGGGACGTGAAGGAAAAGACGGTCACAGACAAACGGGGAAGAGTTGAGAGAGAGAGAGAGAAGGACATCCAGGCCAATTGTTCCCAAAGGCTCTTTTCAGACTCCTGAGAGTCAAGTGCCCAATCAGGGGATCGATGAGGTCTTAACCATTTCCACCCCAACACGAAAACGTAATTTCCCCCTCTGGGCTGTGCTTTGCCCTGAGAGCGCAAAAGCAATGAAGCAGTGCCAGGTGAGAGTCAGAGCACCAAACAGGCTGTGAAACCAGACTGGACCCCACGCTCGGCACAGAAAAGTCCAAACTCACTTAAGAATGTCCTTGATGAAAGAGTAAAAACTATGAATTTTATTAAATCTAAACTTAAGTACCCTCTGTGTGGTAGAGTGGAAAGTATGTGCAGCGCCCTCTGCTGTATACTCCTGTCTCTGGAAAGCGCTCATGTTTGAATTCCCAGCTCAACTAGCCGTTTTTTTCATGGAACGATTTTTAATTGAAAAGGCAACTGACAAACCATAGTTATTCAATCTTGGATATCTGGTAGACATTTTCTTTAAAAATGAACAAAATTAGTGGTCACCTAAAAACAACGAATAAGGGGGGGGGGGCCTGGGGAGCTCAGTCAGTTAAGCATCCGGCTTCAGCTCAGGTCATGATCTCACGGTTTGGGGGTTTGAGTCCCACATTGGGCTCTCTGCTGACAGCATGGAGCCCACTTCAGACCCTCTGTCTTCCTCTCTCTCTCTCTGTCCCTCTCGCACTCACTTTCTCTCTCAAAAATAAACATTTTTAAAAAAGAACCATGAATATCTGCTGTCAATAATTAAAAAATGATTTCCCGCCCCAAAATAGAATTTCGAAAACTATGTATACATGGCCAGAAGCTTCGTAGCTTCCCAATACCTACAGACTTTTCTGATGAGATGGGAAAACAAATGTGCTCCTTTTAAAAAATAGATGATGGAGGGTGTCGACATTAGGCAGATGTGCATAACTCAGTGAGATAGCATTTTCCAAACGATCAAGGCATGATGCTATAAAACTGCACGTGGAGAAAAGTTCCATTCAAAGTGCAAGAGGGGTGGCTGGGTGGCTCGGTAGGTTAAGCCTCCGCCTCTTGATTTCCACTCAGGTCGTGATCTCACAGTTTGTGAGTTTAAGCCTCACATCGGGCTCTGCACTAACAGCACGGAGCCTGCTTGGGATTCTCTCTCTCCCCCTCTTTCTGCCCCTCCCCCTGCTTTCTCTCTCTCTCTTCCAAAAATAAATAAGTAAACATGGAAAAACTAAAAAAAAGAAAAGTGCAAGACGGTCCAAGGTGGGACCAATGATAGTTTCTGATTCCACCCTGCAATGAGTCTTTAAGAAGCTACCACTGGTGGTGTTGAGTATGCACGAATTATCTGGAAAAAAAAAAAAAAAAAAACGAATATGCACAATTATCCAAAAAGACGTTTCAGGTACTCCTTTCTTCTCCAACTACGTATCTGTGTGAGGCCAAGTTTTCTTCATATGCTTTAACCGAAACAACACAACGCAACACAGGGAGTGCAGAATCCACTGTCTTCTTTCAAGCCACACGTTAAAAACATCTGCAAGACGTAGAAGAGTGGCAGCCTCCTCACTACGGTTTTGTTCTGGAGAAGAAGTATTTTTGTCATAATAAAAACAAAACAAGACACACACAAAAAAAACTAGGGACGCCTGGGTGGCTCAGTCGGATAAGCGTCCAACTTTGGCTCAGGTCATGATCTCGTGGTCCATGGGTTCGAGCCCCGTGTCGGGCTCTGGGCTGACAGCTCGGAGCCTGGAGCCTGTTTTGGATTCTGTGTCTCCCTCTCTCTCCGCCCCTCCCCTGCTTGTGCTCTGTCTCTATCTCTCAAAAATAAATAATAAACATTAAAAGTTTTTAAAAAATCTAACGTTGATAGATAATAGGTGTGTTGTTTTTTTATATCAGAGTATTAAATAATACTTTTAATCTTTTTTTTTGAATGTTTATTCATTTTTGAGAGAGAGACACAGACAGACAGTGCGAGCAGGGAAGGGCAGAGAGAGAGGGAGACACAGAATCCGAAGCAGGCTCCAGGCTCCGAGCTGTCAGCACAGAGCCCAATGTGGGGCTCGAACCCACGAACTGTGAGCTCATGACCTGAGCTGAAGTCGGACGCTTAACCGACTGAGCCACCCAGGCGCCCCAATACTCTTAATCTTTAATATCAAAATAATATTACTAGAGAAAATAAAATTAGATAATACTGAAATTTTTTATTAGTATTTTTTTAGGGGCGTCTGGGTGGCTCAGTTGGTTAAGCGTCCAACATCGGCTTAGGTCATGATCTCATGGTTTGTGAGTTTGAACCCCTGTCAGGCTCTGTGCTGACGGCTCAGAGCCTGGAGCCTGCTTAGGATTCTGTGTCTCCTTCTCTCTCTGAGCCTCCCCCACTCACTCTCTGTCTCTCAAAAATAAATTAAAAACACATTAAAAAAATTGTTTTAAATATTTTTTTAAAGTAGGCTCCTCGCTCAGGGCAGAGCCCAACACAAGGCTTGAACTCACGACTTTGAGATCAAGACCTGAGCCGAGATCGAGTGACGGATGCTTAACAAACTGAGCCGCCCGGGGCGCCCCTCAGTTTTAATTTCTAATACAGTGAACTATCAGTGTCTAGAACCCTCACAATCAAGAGCTCTTTGGGGTCTTCAATAATTTTTAAGACTGGGAGCAGGTGCTGAGACAGAAGGTTGAGAGCTGCTGGTCTAGGCAGAAGGCCATGAGGCAGGAAGGCGGCGGGGGGGGGGGGGGGGAGTTTGCGAGGTGAGGCTGAGAGGCAGCTGGGGTGAGGCCGGCTGGGGCCCAAGGGTCTAAGGGAAGGAGGGAAGATGAACAAGGGGCTGGAGCAGCAAACCATGAGGCCCAGAGGGAACAGCAGCAGGACCCTGCTTTTGGGGGTCGGGGGAAGCCAGGCCTGAGCCGGCGGGAGGAGGCAGTTTGGGGCCAGGCCTACAATCAAGGGAGGTGCCTGCTCCCACTGGCGGGGGGCCAATAGCCAGAAAGGCTCCCCTCACGGCCCACCCCAGCTTCGTGCTGGCCGCTGAGGGAGCAGAGGGATGAAGAGAGGCCCGTGTGACCACACAACTATTCCACTGGAATGTCAAGTGCCATCTGCGTGCCATTCGGGCCTCGGGCCCAGGGTGGGGGCAAGGGAGATGGCGTGAGGCCTGGCAGAGGGCCGGATGGGCTGCTCCCCAATGCAGAGGTGGCCGGGGAACCCCAAAGAGGAGCTCCTCCTGAACAGCAGGACCCTCCAAAAACCCTGAAGCGGCTTCCGTCTAGCCGCTTCCGGGCCCACCTGTCCTCCCACCGCGGCACCATTTCTCTGCCCAGTGGCTCCCACCGGCCAACATGCGCCAGGCCAGGAGTGCGGGGGCATCAGCGCCCCTTCCCAGCAGCCCCTCGCCGCAGTGCTCCACACCGACTTCCGGAGGTTCCCCCGCAGCACCAGGCCTTCCAGGTCTCGCTTCCCCACAACCCCGCTGCAGGCATTTCCTGCTCCTCCAAAATGAACAAGTTGCACTCGAATCCTGACATCGAGGCTGCTTCTGGGGGAACCCAAACTAAGACCCCGCTTCCGAGTTTGCCCGGCCAGCCAAGCCCTCGGAACCTGGGCGTCAGGAAGGCCTCCGGGAAGCCTCTCTCCCCCACGGTTAAACACCCTGCGGCTCAATTCAGTTCAGGGGCAGCCTGGCCACAACCAGACTGAGCTTCGGGAACACAGGCTTCTTGGGGTACCTTTTAAGACTTACTGAGCCTGTGCCACATCCAAGCATTAAGATGGGCTCTCGACCCATATTCAAGGCAGGTGTTATCACCATTTAACAGATGGGAAAAACAAGGTCCAGAGAAAGGTGTGCCCAAGGTCGCGGAGGCTGTGTGTGACTCCAGGGCTTAATCGCCATGTTTTACTGTTCCCCCCCCCCCCCCCCGCCCCCGCAGTTTCCCTCTTCCTTCCACCTCAAGGTGGATGAGCCCTGGCCTGGGAGTGAGACAGACTTGTCTAGAGTCTCTCCCCCGCCCTCCTTCCGGAGCTCCAGGCTGACCTGCTCCGTCACACTCTCCAAGGATCAGATTCAGGCCTGAGGTAACCACCGAGGCAAGTCAGAAATATCTCAGCCATGTTGAGCATCCAAAAATGGCCCGTGTGCCAGATGCCCGGACTGCATGTCCTCAAGCCCCATGACCCAGAGCAAGCCCTTCCCCAGGTGGGGATGAAATCTGGCGAGGGGAGGTGTCCTTACCCACTGGACCAAGCCCCACTCCAGGGTTCCCCACAAGGCCTCCTCGGCAAGCAGCCGGCCACCCCGGAAAGGATGAATCGTGGGGCTCAAGCCCCGGTTTCCCAATGTTACAAATTCAGTGGCCACTGTAAGCTTCAGCTTCCTCCTCTGTCAAGTGGGGAAATGCTAACAGGCTAACAGTGTTTCGCAAGGGCCAAATGAGAACCTAGTGTTTTATAAATCTTGGAAGTGCCAGGCAGATGTTGCCTACTGTTCTAATAGCCACTAACTTAAAACCTGGACCTTCTTCTCCAACAGCCCCACTGCCTCACTGTCCTCTGGCTGGACCCTGGAGACGGCCTCCTCCCTGGTCTCCCTGCCTCCTTCTCTCCCTTCCTTTTGGCCATTTTCCCCACAGTGCCAGGGACCTTTCAACGACCATCAGGGGGCCACATCCTCTGCATCAATGGGGTCAAGCCCAAGCCCCTTGTACGGCACATGAGCCCAAGAGACCCTATCTCTTGCCATTTCATGCCTCTGGGTCTTCGCACAAGCTGTTCCCTCGGCCAGGGATACCTTTCCCCACAATTTTTCCACCTGCCGAAAGCCCAGCCATCCTTCTTCGAAAGCCTCCCGGCTCAGACCCCACCTCCTCCACACAGCCAGCCCTGACTCTTAGAGCTGCCTGTCCTCCTCCATGGCTCATCGCACTTGCTCCCACCGCAACCACGGTCCCCTGAGCTGGGACCAGAGGACGACAAAAATGGCTCACGTAACAGCTGAGGCCCACACAAAGAATTTTCTGTGACCTGCTCAAGGTCACAGGGCAGGTGAATTGCTGAGCTGGCACTAAATCCAGTTCTCTGTCCCTAAAGGAGCCTGCTGCCATGACATCTTCCCCGCAATATCCCCAGCACAGCAGTTTGCTATCAGGAGGCCACAAACGCGGCCAATGTCCGTGAGCCTCTGCAGGAAGAAAGCCAGACACGCTGGCCCTGGGTAAAAGGCCTCGGTCTGAGCCTCAGCACGGCCATTAACCACACTGTGGCCAATCTCCCTAGACCTCGGTTTCCTAATTTGTAAAATAAGAGGGTTGGGCCAGATTTGCGCTGTCCAATACGATAGCCACTAGTTTAAATCTAAACTCAGTAAAACGTAATAACTCTAAAAAATTCAGTTCCTCCATCACGCGAGCCACATTTGGGGGCTCAACAGCCACACGCGGCTAGCGGTGGTCTTGAGATGGGGCAGCATAGATATGGCACATTTACCCCATCGCAAAAAGTTCTAGGGACAGCTCCTTGCTAGATGGTTCCCCAGAGCCACTCCAGCTAAGCCAGGCACCAAGGACCATTCACCGCACCCCTACCTCCTGTTGGGCCCCCGGACTCACAGATGATACGGGCGGAGGCAGCTGGCTCTTCAGTGGCTTTCTTGCCAATCCTTCTGCTTGACCTGCGGACTGGCTTCTCCTGTTTGGCCACCAGGGAGTACTTCTGGGCCAGCGAGACCTGGCGGCCCGGGGAGGACGGGGCAATCAGGCTGCGCCGCACGGATTGCGGGTCTATGTGGGCGCCCGTGGGCGTGGAGCAGTTATCGGGCAGGATGGGAGCCAGCACCCGCTCCTGCCACGGCGAGGCCGGAGAGCCCGCCAAATCCTGCGGGCCCGGGGAGGCCTGCGCAATCCTGAGCTTGGAGGCGGACCGGCTGGCTCCGCCCCCTCGGCCCTTGGGGTCCTGGGGTGTAGCCATCAGGGAGCTCACGGTGACAGACGCCAGTCTCCCAGTCTCCGGCTTCTGGGGTGTTGATTCCTCATCGGATATCAAGATGCTGTGGGAGGCGGGAGCCGCGGCTACAAGGGACGGAGTCGGGGAAGGAGCCCGGGCAGACTTGAGCCGGCCCAGGTGCAGCTCGGCACTCTGGCGCTCGCTGACGCCGATCTCCACCACAGGCACCAGCGGGCCCTGGGCCAGGCTATTTTCAGGCTCTTTGGCCAGCACTGTGGGAGACTCGGGGGTGGGCGAAGGAGCAGCCAATGCTACGGTGGCTGCCGCCGCCGCCGCGGCCGCAGCCCGGGTCACCCGCCGCAGGACGGAGCCGTTCTCCCCGACCACCGTGGCCAGCTTCTCCACCTTGTCCTTGCTGCGGAGGTGCCGGGAGCTCAGCTGGCTGCTCCGGGTCCTTCTGCGGGACAACCTGCTGGAGGCAGCAGAGCAGAGGCTGAGACAACCCGATGGGGCAAGGGGTACCCCCCCCCCCCGAAAATCGAGCAGGGGGCACCAGTCTCCCCAGGAGCCACTAGCTTACACGGAGTAGGAACCGGAGGGCTTGGAGGCAGAAGACCAGCCGAGACCCGTGGCCGCTCCTCTCTTAGCCTGAGCCTCCTCGCCTATAAACTGGGATATTACCAGACCTCACAGAACTGCTGGGAAGACTAAAGTCATTACAAACTTCCCGCTGATTGAGGTCACACTGTGCCAAGCATCTCATTGGAGGCTCTACTCCACAAGGTGGCCCTGAGAGGCAGGGACCATCCTCCTCACCTTAGAGATGAGGAAACTAAGGCTTAGAGGTAGATAATGAACCCGAGGACACCCAGCTGTGCAGGGGCAGAGCTAGAATGCGTACCCTGGACCACCTGACCCCAAGACCCAGCCTCTTTCCCCCAGTACACCGCAGCCCACGGCCACTTCCATGGACATTATCAAGTGCAGCAACAGGCAGAGCCCCTGGTCCATACCTCTGGCTGCTTTGACCCACGCGGAAGGATGGATTCTCTTTCTTCTCCCACCTCTGAAAAATCCTTCCCAACTCCAAGGCCCAAACACACATACGTGAACATGCACACACACACGCACACACACACACACACACACACTCTGGACTCCACGGTCCTGGGTCACACTTTGTTTCCTTGGGGCATTTCACCCCTCAGCATGGCCCACAGGGTACCCACTACTGCTCCCGCCGGCCTCTGCTCCCAGTTAACCCCTGCGGATCTAAGTCTCCTGGTGGGCTCCAAGCCTCCAGACCCAACAAGCCTAGTTGGCCCTCCTCCCACCTTTTCCGGATGGGGTCTCTGTTTTCATCCTGAATGTAA